>NC_036247.1:16212601-16221257 GCF_002742605.1 Olea europaea var. sylvestris | reverse complement strand
AAGTCATATCTTTCAGTCTCGATAACTTAGGCTCCGCTAATCCAAATTAACTTTTTCTCGAGCCTAATATGCATCTTTAATTACGATTTATCTAAAGAACCCAATATCCATATACTTATTATCGCTCCGTCAATATCTACATTTTAAGCCAAATAAAATTAAAATTTAATTTATATATACTTTAGTCCCTAAACTTTCAAAACATTAAAATATAGCATACAAAAAATTAAATTAAATTCTATGAAATTTTGGGACACTACAATCTCCCCTCCTTAAATTTTTCATCCTCAAAAATTTACCTTGGTTAATCGAAAAGCTCTGGATACTTGGTTCTAAACTTATCTTCCTTCTCCCATGTTAACTTATCTGGTCCATGATTTCGCCATTGCACTTTGACCGTAGGAACTTCTCTGTTTCTGAGTTGATGTACTTTTCTATCCAAAATCATTGTTGGGATTTCTTCATATGATAGTTCTTTTTGTACCTTCAAGGCTTGGTAACTTACCAAATGATTGGGATCGTGGACATATTTTCTGAGCATCGAAACATGGAATACATTAACATTGCTGCTAGTTCAGGTGGAAAGGCACGTGTCTGTAAGCCAAACTACCAATCCTTTCAAGAATTTCGAAAGGTCTAATGAATCGTGGTCTCAACTTCCTCTTCTTTCCAAATCTCAATACACCCATCAATGGTGCTATTTTTAGAAAAACCTTGTCGCCCACTTGAAATTCTATATCCTTTCTTCTACCATTAGCATAACTTTTCTATTGATCTTACTTTGTCTTTATTTTTACTCTAATCTTACCAATTTCTTCAACTATTCGTTGAATGATTTCAGGACCCAAAATTCTATTCTCTCCGACCTTATCCCAATAGATAGGAGATCTGCACTTCCTATCATAAAGAACTTCATATGGGGCCATACCTATAGTGGCCCGAAAACTATTGTTGTAAACAAACTCCACTAAAGGTAGGTGTGTCTTCCAACTAATACCAAGATCCAAAATACATGCCCTCAACATATCTTATACAGTTTGGATGGTTCTTTCTGATTGTCCATCCCTCTGAAGAAGATAAGCAGTACTAAACTTCAAATTCGTCCCCATGGCAACCTGCAAACTATTCCAAAATTTCGATGTGAACCTCGGGTCTCTATCTGAAACAATAGTGACAGGAGCCCCATGCAATATGACTATCTCCCTAATGTATAGTTTGCGAGCTGTTCCATGATGATGTTTACTTTAATTGGCAAAAAATGGGCTGACTTTGTCAGACGATCAACTATGACCTAAATAGCATTGTAACCCCTAGTTGACCTCGAGAGGCCTACCTCAAAGTATATCGTTATGTGCTCCCATTTCCATTCTGGAATATCCAACAATTTCAGTAGTCCTTATGGTCTTTGATGTTCTGCCTTGACCTACTGACAGATAATATATTTCTCCGTGAACAGACCGATTCCTCTCTTCATGTTTCTCCATCAAAATGTATCTCGGAGATCTCTATACATTTTCGTGCCATATGGATGTGCAGAATACGAGGTAGAGCAAGCCTCTTTCAATATCTCAGTTCTTATATTTTCATCCTTAGGTACACAATCTTCTTTTAAAAGTTAATGTGTTATCTTTAGATATTTCAAACACTACATTTGTTTATACCAATCTCGACCTTTATCTTTTGTAAAAATGGATCCTTATCCTATGCTTCTTTGATTCAATCCCGAAGTGTAGGTTGAATTAGGAATGCTTTTATCCTTGCTGTAGCCTGAGTTAGCAGCATGATGACTTCCAATCTTAGTTTTTCAAAGTCCTTTATTAAATGTTCCTGCACTGTGGGTAAAACTATTAACTGCGATCCTGTTTTTCTACTTAAGGCATCTGCGGCTACATGGGCCTTACCTGGATGGTAATAAATTGTGTAGTCATAATCTTTCATTAACTCCAACCATCTCCTCTGTCTTATATTTACTTCCTTCTGTGTGAAAAAGTATTTGAGACTCTTGTAAACTGTATAAATTTCACACTTCCCACCATAGAGATAATGACGCCATATTTTTAAGGCATGAACTACTGTTGCAAGCTCCAAGTCGTGCGTTGGATAATTTTGTTCATATTGCTTCAACTGTCTCAAGGCATAAGCAACTACTTTTCCATGCTGCATCAGTACACAACCCAAACCCTGCTTCGAGGCATAGCTGTAAATAACAAATCCATCAGAGCCATCTGGTATCGTCAATACAGGCGTTGAAAACTAGTCTCTACTAGGGTTCTTGAAAATATTTCACATTTTTCCGTCCATTGAAACTTTACACCTTTTCTTGTCAATGGAGTCATTGGCCCCGCTATTTTTGAGAAACCCTCTATATATCTTGTATAATAACCAACCAATCCCAAGACATTACGAACTTCACTCACATTGGTCGGTTTAGGCCAATTTGTTATTGCTTCTACTTTAATAGGATCTACTTCGATTCCTTGGGCGGTAACCACGTGACCAAGAAAACTTGCGCGATCAAGCCAAAATTCATACTTCTTGAATTTGGCATATGATTTCTCGTTCATCAAAGTTTTAAGTACTACTCGGAGTTGTTCCCCATGCTGCTTCTTATTTTTGGAGTACATAAATATGTTGTCAATAAATACTATGACGAACTAATCTAAGTACTGATGGAACACTCAGTTCATGAGATCCATAAATATCGTTGGAACATTGGTTAAATAATAGGTATGACAGTGAATTCATAGTGTCCATAACGAGTCCTGAAAGCAGTTTTAGGTATGTCACTTGGCCTTATTTTTAGTTGATGATACCCTGACCTCAAGTCCATTTTTGAAAACACTGTTGCACCTCTTAACTGTTTGAATAAATCTTCGATTTTTGGCGGCGGGTATTTGTTTTTGATGGTCAAATGGTTCAATTCCTGATAGTCAATGCATATCCTCATACTTCCATCCTTCTTCTTAACAAAAAGAATAGGAACGTGCCAAGGAGATACACTTGGTCGAATGAAACCTTTCTCTAGCAACTCCTTGATGAGTTTGTTTCACTCATGGTTTTCGCACAATTTTAGCTTGATTAAATACTAGATTTTATGAGTGTAGAACGTTTTTGATGTGTTTGTTAGTGTTGTTTTGAAGATAAGGAGAAGCAATGAGAAAAGAAGTATTAAAGTGGATGAAGAGGCCAAAAACACGGAATTGGGGCAGAAAGATGGCGCTTAGACGCTACACTTATAGCGCTTAGGCGCTACAAAACGAAGAAAAGATGAAAATTGGACCCGAGAGGCAGCGCCGAGGCGCTACAGCCATAGCGC
The DNA here is from genome assembly GCF_002742605.1 of Olea europaea var. sylvestris. NCBI lineage: Eukaryota > Viridiplantae > Streptophyta > Magnoliopsida > Lamiales > Oleaceae > Olea > Olea europaea. The sequence continues at coordinate 16,217,941 of NC_036247.1, read as the reverse complement.
CCAGGAGCTACCACCAGCGCCCAGGCGCTGAAGACACAGTGCCCAGGCGCTATAGCCAGCACCTAGGCGCTGCGATTGGCGATTTAGGGCGCGTTTTTTGGGCCGTTTTTAAAACCATAGAAACCCTACTTCAACATAAAAACGTGGAGGCACCTATAAATACATCCTCCTCATACTTTTGAGGGCTTCTTGACATATTGGGGAGAAAAACAACAAGAAGGGAGATTCAAGGGAGAAATTTAAGAAGATTAACACTAAGAATTGAAGATTGGAAGCACTCATTGGAAGAGGAAGGAGATCTTGGTGCAAGAATTTCACTTTTTCTTCCACATCTTTATTTCAAACTCGGTGATGTATTCTAAGACAATCTCCTATTTTTCTTCCATTATTATGAATAGTTAAATTTCATGTTAGGGCGAACAATGTAATCTTTTTGAACCCTTTATTTCATGCAATTGAGATTCTAGTACTTTTTTATTTCATGTGTTGATTTTAATATTGTTCTTAATACATTTAATTACTTGATCACTAATTAGATGATTTGTGAACAATGATTGCGTAGAGATGCGGATTATTTGTTTAGACCACATGTTAAAATCCGGTAAATTGATATAATGTGTAGAGATACATATATTGATTGCTATGGTCGTGTGTGAATTCTTAGAACCAATGTTTCGTTTAATTAAATTTAATTTGTATAGAGATATGGAATTAAACTAATTAAGTAGGCTCAATGAGAACTCGAGAGGGGTAAGTTGAATACAATAGAAGAATTCGACCGAACACTACCTTAGGTTTTATGAATCTTGATTTATGAAGTAAAGGTGACCAATAGGTGAAATTGTTCCGCCCTAACGTCCAATTATTGTTTGAATTCTCAATCACTTTTCATTGAATCCAATAACATTTTTAAGTCTTTAGAATAAAAATCACATTTAATCATTGTTTTTGATTTACATTCATCAAATAGTAGTTAAAGAAAGATTAAATTAAGTGCTACAAAATAGTCCTCGTGGAATCGATAATCGGACTCTTAGATCCACTATTACTTGTTACGGATCGTACACTTGCGAAACAAAATCATACAACAAGCGCTGTCTATAGCGCTTGGGCGCTGTGTCTTCAGCGCCTAGGCGCTGATGGGCGCTATGGCTGTAGCGCCTAGGCGCTGCCTCTCGGGTCCAATTTTCATCTTTTCTTCGTTTCGTAGCGCCTAAGTGCTATAAGTGTTGCACCTAAGCGTCATCTTTCTGCCCCAATTCCGTGTTTTTGGCCTCTTCATCCACTTTAATACTTCTTTTCTCATTGCTTCTCCTTATCTTTAAAACAATACTAACAAACACATAAAAAACGTTCTACACTCATAAAATCTAGTATTTAATCAAGCTAAAATTGTGCGAAAATCATGAGTGAAACAAACTCATCAAATACCCCCAAACTTAACCATTTGCTAGTCCTCGAGCAAACACTAAAACCCATAAGAATAATTAACGAACACACAAGCACAATCAAGACAAACAAAATCACTAAAAATAAATTTCGCTAGATAACTTACCTTCATGTCTTAGAATTAAAAACATAATTTCGATTCCATGAACCACTTCAAAGCTATAATGCAAAAGTTAAATTCTCACTTATTCAATGCAAAAAAGGTGTGTGTGTGGAGAGTCAAGTGCAACGCTGTACAATAATAAGTTGACCCAATTCCCAACCTTAGAAGTCAAATTTTTCCTTACCTTGCTCGTGGGATTCACACACCCCCAAACTTATTTTCTTTTCTCTTTCCAAGGGTATAACTTAAGGTTAAATTTTCAATACTAATTTCTTACACCACTCAAGTTTGGTTAGATTTTACTGATTGTAGTTCCACATGTCAACAAATGAGGATTCTCCTTATTTTTGACTGCTTCAACCTCTAGGAATCAACCAAGTTACTTACCCTTTATCAAAGGTCTAATCCTCTAAAACAAGTGTTTGGGGCTTAATCAAGGCATTTAATATCTATTTTTTTCTTTTTCTTTTTTTTCATATATATTTTTATTCTTTAATCACTCTTTGTGCGGATGTCTCTCCCTTAAGCTTTCTAAATGACCCCTGTAGCGAGCTTTAGGCCGATGACTCCCAAATCAGATGACTTTAGGGCACCAGGTTTTAAATCCCTACAGGCTTAATCACTCGAGTCATAAAGGCTACGAAGAGACGATTTACAATGAGATATAAAGTTGTCCTCATTGAGATTTTTTTTTTTTTTTCAAACAAGCAAATCACACAAAGCATTCGAGGAAATCAACAATGAAAGCAAAATTATTCACTCCTCTAGGCGCTTTGCATAATTTATACAATTCACTTCATTGATGCACTATCATATTCATTTCAAAATGTTTCTGAATTTATTTTGAATCAGATTTCATACAAAGAGAGTTCTAAACATTAGTACGTTAATTGGTCTACATAATTTTGAATCAGATTTCATACAAAGATCATTATATTCAGAAGATGAGAGCCAAAAAAACTGTTAGCACGTATGCAGTATGCAGGGTATTGTATTCTTAAGAATAAAGAGCTGAACCCTTGCATCTGCATCGATTCTTTCTACATTTCATGTTTTCATTTAGTGTAAATTCTGTTGGATTTTATTAGCATGTAAAATATTAGTTTTTGGGATATTATTTTTACCAACACAGCCTTCTCGGGGTCTTTCAAACTTTTTGACGTTTTATAAATTAACTTGAGAAACTCAAAATCAAGTCCAGTGTCAAATGTTGTGGCCTGTGCCGTGTGCGAACTGTTCAACCAAATTAATCAAATATTTTCTTTAATACCGTCAATGATGGTGCGGTGGGAGAGGGGAGAATTGATTTTTTTAAAACTATTACGAAAGATAAGTTGTATTTTGTCTAAATTGACCATTGCTACGAAGAAGGTAAAACACGTACTTAACCTTCCCTTTTAAAACCATTATCCTTCCCATAAATTTATTTAGTCAGAGAATAGATGACCAAGGAAGGTTCGTTTTGAAAAGTCCAAGGATTTGGTCAATTTGGAATTATTCTTTTACATTTTTATTATGAAAAAAGTCCAAGACCCTATCATTCTTGATAGATAGATTAAAATAATATCACAAGACATTTTATCATTGGACTATTTTAAACACAGTCATTATATCTATCCAATCATTTTCATCCATCTACACATTTGTCAAGAAGGATGTCAAAAATCCTCTAAGCAAAGTAGAATAATTCTTTTTATTAATGACATCCAACTGCAACGATGGAACTTCTTTTCATTAGTCACAATAAGAATTAATTATAAAGGAAAAAATCTGAACTAAAATGGTTAAAAGTCCTGATGGAGAAATAATTTACTGGTTCAACCGACATTTATTTAATTTGCCCATGAGGGTGGATTACTCTACCAAATCGTTGTCCTTTTCCTTCATTGATGTAGTGTGATAATAATAGTATAAAAGGCCCAAAGACGTCTCATTCCCAAACATCATTGAAAGAGAAACATATTTTATAGTTTTTTCTCACATTATTGATTAGAGTAATCTTTGTTGATACAGGCAACTTACTTCAAATGATAAAAACAATTTCTTCAGAAACAGAGTTCTGATTCTTTCCAGCAAAATCCACTTTTCACATGGCCTTTGCAGTTTCAAGTAAAATTATTTTTTTCCTACTCTTGTTTTTGTTTCTACTCTCAGCCACAGCCCAGCGTTACGGGAATGTTACTTTGGGTTCTTCAATAACTGCAAACAAAGCAAATTCCAGTTGGGTGTCACCTTCTGGAGAATTTGCTTTTGGCTTCCAGCAGATCATTCCAGGAGGCTACTTACTGGCCATCTGGTTCAACAAAATACCTGAAAGAACTGTTGTTTGGTCTGCCAATCGAGATAATCTCGTCCAAGAAGGATCAAAAGTTCAACTATATGCAGATGGAAAGTTTGAACTGACTGATCCTAGTGGCCATCGGATATGGGCCACTACGATATCTCATGATCGAGTGGCCTATGGAGCCATGCTTGACACTGGTAATTTTGTGTTAGCTAACAATAATTCAGTTGTTTTGTGGCAGAGTTTCGATGAGCCGACTGATACATTATTACCAACACAGACACTGAATAAAGATGGGAAACTTGTTTCCAGCTTTTCTAAAACAAATTATTCAAGAGGGAGATTCCTCTTCACATTACAAACTGATGGAAATCTTGTGTCTTACACCAGAAATTTCCCCTTGGACGACGTGATTTTTGCTTATTGGTCAACACAAACTGTTGGTAGTGGCTTCAAGCTGATCTTCAACCGGGTTGGTTACATCTTTCTGGTTGCTGAAAATGGAACTATACTCAATTATTTGTCTTCAAATAAGGCCTTGACTAGTGAATTTTACCAGAGAACAATATTGGAATATGACGGGGTTCTCAGGCATTATGTCTACCCTAAGCCTTACAATTCAGTAGGTTCAAGAGCGATGGCGTGGTCTACTCTAAATTTCATACCTTCGAATATATGCTTGCGCATAACACAAGATACTGGCAGCGGTGCCTGTGGTTTTAACAGTATCTGCTCTTTGGGAGCTGATCAAATTCCAAAGTGTGACTGCCCTTTTGGTTACTCTTGTAAAGATTTTTAATTAAAGATGGGCTTGTATGTGTAAATAATTGTGTATTAAATTATAGGCTATCGAATTCGGTCGAGCCCGATTAAAGTGATCTAATAAGGTTTCGGTTTTGGACTTTAATGTATCCAATTAAAGTATGGGTTTATATGTGTAGAGACCGGGCCCAAGTCCTAATTCTATGATGGGCCGAATTAGGTCAAAGGGCATTCCCATATAAATAGGTTATGGTCCCCAGATCACACGCAACGAAACGAATTATTCATTCTCTATTGCATCCCATCACAGAGGGGAAAAGGAGACTGCGTGTAGATTTGGAAGATCATACCGCGAAATCCATATTGCATTAACCATGTCAAATTCAGGTATGCTTCCGCTTTAATTGTTATATTTCTCGATAATTTAACATGAAAGATCCAGTATTTTAAAGTATTAAATAATCTAACAAGTAGTATCAGAGCCTCTTCATGTTGAATCATTGAGAATCAAAGATTTTAATTTGGTTCTTGCAATATATTTTGAAATTTTCAGATTTAACAATTTTTGGTTATATATTTTGTTAAATTTGAAAATTTTTGCGGTATAATTATTTTTATTTTCGTTCGGATTGATTCAGTTTAGAAAATTCAGATTTGGGATTTAGATTTTGGTACAGATTTAAAAAAAAAAAATTGAATTTTGCCAGCGGCGGCAGGGCCGCCGGCGCTGCGGTGCTGCAGC
>NC_036247.1:16201518-16211509 GCF_002742605.1 Olea europaea var. sylvestris | reverse complement strand
CTGCTGATTTCATTACTAGATAGGCATGACTGATGTTGCTCAAACAATCATTTCGGCTAGTTTAATGTAATATTTGGAACAAATTAAATTGAGCATATAATTTGTTAACGAATAATCAAAAATAGAGAAAGGAGTGCAAAGAAAAGAAGAATTGAGAGCAAAGAGAAATCAATTTTTATGATGAATTACAATGATTAAGCATTTTATTTATAAATCAAATAGTCTAAAAGAAGTTAAAAATAAACGAACTTCTACTAAAATTTAAACTTTATCAAATAAGCAAACTAATATAATCTAATTAAAACACTTATAAATCAAATTAAACTTTGTATTAAAATTCTATCTAGCTTCTATCTTTATTTTATTTTGATCTCCATCATTTTCCATTGATTGAGAGAATGACTCCAAAGAGGTAAGCTAGAACTTTATATTCCAAGGAGGACTATCTTTTATATTGACTAAGTGTCAATATTGTACCCTTGACAACTACATGTGGCTGAATTCATTCAAAGTAGGGTAATCTTTCTTTTGAACCAAATATTGAAACTGATAATGTGACAACAGTGAAGCTGCAAATCATCCCCGATAATATAATTTAACCAAGGAGGATAATCTCTCCTTTTAATCAAGTATCGAAGTGAAACTCTAAAAGATTAATTTTCATCTGAGCACAAGGAACTAACGCTGTAGACTGACTTGCAAGAAAAATGATTCAAAATGGAAGGCTTGAGTAGGGCCCAATAAGGAAACAGTTCTTCTACATTAAAATTTAACTTTCATTCAAGTGTCATTGCCAATCAAATAGTATTTTTATGTGAGTGATCAAAAACTCTTTTCTTAACGTGTTTAGGAAATTGAGTCAAAGAGACAAGCAACGAAGAATAATAATTATCGTTAGACTCTTCTAGCCTATATTGAGCATCAAAAGTAAGTTCAAAAATTTCATGATTGAAATAAGTTTGTCATTATATATTTTGGCATGAAATTTAGGAATATTGACAACAAAAGAATGTGTTAACACCATATGCCTATAATTAGTAGGTAACTGCCCAATATCAATAGAAAAGGTATGTCATCGAACAATGACCTTAAAAAACAATGTGGAACATCAAAACAAATACAACATAAAAGTCACGCAAAAGAGTAGGGGATATCAATTTTGGCACTAGGTCAAATAAACTCGAAATATTTGACTTTGGTTGTAATGCTATATGTAATTCCTCAGCTATGTCAATGTTAAGTGCATCGACTACATGCGTGATATGATAGGGACACAATACGCTATTCAAAACTCTCATCTTCTATGCGAAGGGAGGAAAAAACTGCACTATTTATAGTGATCAATTTTGGTTCTTGTAATTACATCAGTCGCTCGAATGAATTAATTGCAGGTCTTCACCGTAGTCATGCCAACTTGAAAATCATGATCGACACACTATTTGACTCTTTTGAGTCTCGTCAGGCACCAATTTTTTTTTATGCTAATTTTTTTATTTATTATTTAGGTGTTCTGGCTGGTCAAATTTTAATTTGAAAAAAATAAAATATGAAGTTTGTAGTAGCTTGCTTGGGCTTTGGATATTCCACTGGGCTGTTTGGATATTTGTGGGCGTGGTGTATTGTGTTATTTGGGCTGTGGATTTATTAGGTTAAAGGGTTTAGGGGTGGGCCATATGGTTTTGGATGTATAATTGGAGGTTTGGGGGTTTTATTTATTTTTTGTATATACCGGCACAAAAAATTTCCTTGACAGTAGACAATAACATTTTTTTTTATTGAAACTAACTAAGAAGAATTACTAAAGAACTGGGAAAAAAAATTGCTGCTGAGATGAATTTTTTTCTTCGTTTTTGTGCCGTGTTATAAGGTTTTTGTGTATGAAAGTTGATTAGATGGGTGGTGGAAGTGGATGATGTACATATAGTTTGGATGAAAAATGTTGATGGATTTGAGATGGTGTAGGTCAAAGGAAAAAGAATTACTATGATACCTAAATTAATGTTGGAATGTATAATTTGTGAATGATCATTTAAGAACCAAAGAGGATGGGGTGTAAAATAGAGAGGAATTGATAACAAAGAGAAATCAATCTTATTCATATAATCAGGATAAAAATTATAATAATTAAGCCCTTTATTTATAGAGCAAATAATATAAAAGAAGTTTAAAAAAAAAAAAAAATTCACTAAATTAAAACTCTATCAAAATGAACAAACTAATATAATCTAATTAAAATACTTATAATTCAAATTAAACTCAGTATTAAAATTCTATCTAACTTTTATCTTTATCTTATTTTGATCTCCATTGGAAACGTGAATGGAAGAAAAGATTAATGAAATTTAAAGTATTTGTCATGTTTCTTGTCCACTTATTTTAGCCCTCATAGTCAAGTTTGTTGCATATTTCTTAGGTCCAAGGTGATTTAATCTAACCATGCTAGGCTCTCTCGAGATTTTTCTTTTTTTTTAAATTAATTAAAAATGAAGAAAAATTAAGTCACGTGTCAAATATAGGCTATGTCGGAGTCTAAAATGTTCAACTCTTTTTACATTTGTAGGCAAAGGGTTTTTAGGGGAATTTGTGCACCCGGAAAATCATTAAATGTCTTCTTTGGAATCTGTCAAGTGCTTTCCCGTGGGAAAGGAGAAAGCGATGCTGGAAAATGACGTATTAACAAAGATTAGCTATATTCTTGGTTTAAATTGTTTATTCAATAGAAAGAATGTTAACTATCTAGTTGGTCTCTCCCACGGAAAATTTATATCCTTTTTCCTGTATTTTTATTAAGGCCCTATTTGAGCCGCATTCTTTCAAAAAAAAATGCATTTTTAAATAGTGATTTAACATCATTTAAACCACACAATCTTTAATAAATTAATATTACATGCAAATTCTAAATTTTTCCACATTTTTAACCACACATTCTTCATCAATCTACTATTTCAAAATAATGTAGCTCAAACACACACTTAGTTAGAGAATGGTCTTAGTAGCTGGACCATTACAAGTTTTTATTTTCATTAATAAGGACATCCAAACTGCAATCCAATAAACTTCTTTTTGTTCATCCCACTATTAGTCATTATACAGGAAAATACTAAACTCAAAATGGTTTATTTATTAGATGGTGGAAGAAAAATATTTAAGAAAAGTACCTAATGTCTAGGGATGACTCATGCTGAAGACTACAAGTTAATGAAAAAAATCGTATTTGTCGTTTGTTCTTCATCGGTTATCTCCTTGTGTCATCTCACCGGCAACGATAAAAGCAACAAGTACAAACTTTTTCAATCGAATAGATTCTTTGGAAGGAAATCTACTTTCGACATGGTTTTTTCAATTTCAAGTATAATGCTGTTTGCCCTGTTGTTTTTGTTACCACTCACAGCCACAGGCCAGCCTTACAGGAACCTTACTTTGGGTTGATCAATATCTGCAAACAAAGCAAAATTCTCATGGTTATGACCATCTGTAGAGTTTGCTTCTGGCTTCCAGCAGATCATTCCAAGAGGTTGCTTACTGGCCATCTGGTTTAATAGAATACCTGAAAAAATCATTGTTTGGTCTGCCAATCGTGATAATCTAGTCCAAGAGGGATCTAAAGTTCAACCATTTGCAGAGGAAGGTTTGGAGCTGATAGATCCTAGAGGCCACCGCATACGGCCTGTTGCTTTGTCTAGTGTTGGAGTTGCATATGGAGCAATGTTTGACACTGGTAATTTTGTGTTAGAAAACAACAGTTCAGTAGTTTTATGGCAGAGTTTGGATGAGCCAACTGATACATTATTACCAGCACAGATACTGAAAAAGGGTGAGATACTTTTTTCCAGCTTCTTTCAAACAAATCATTCGAGAGGAAGATTCCTCTTTGCATTACAACCTGATGGAAATCACGTCTTACACCAGAAACTTCCCCATGGATGGCAGCCGTTTTGCTTATTGGTCAACGCAAACTATGAAGACTGGCTTCCAGGTGATCTTCAACCAGTCTAGCTCCATCTTTCTGGAAGCAGAAAATGGAAGTTTACTCTATTTTGTGTCTTCAAATGCGGCCTCGCCTAAATACTGGAATATTATGGGGTTGTCAGGCATTATGTCTATAGAAAACAACAAACCAATATGATAAATCTATCAAAAGAGGAGAACAAACTGATGAAGAACTAATATTATAAATCTATCAAAGGTGAGGAACACACGATTGTGAAGAATGGAGGAGCCTCCAAACTTAGGGCAACTATATGAGATTACAATGAGCTTAAATACTACAAAACAAAGGAAATTTAAGAGACTAAACTAACCTTAACCTAATATATTTATTACATTAACATCCCTCCTTAAACTCACGATGCTACAGCAAAAAGCAACGGGAGTTTGTCAACTAAGAAACGAAAACAATGAACCGAGTATGACTTCATGAAAAAGTAAACAAGCTGCAACAGTGAACAACGAATGGTAGGGAAATGATGCCAAACTGCAGATGATGGCAAACCAAATGACAGTCAATATCAAATGCTTTGTGCGCTCATGGAATACACAATCGTGAGAAATCTGAATAGCAGTTCAATCTACAAGCCAAACGCAAACGGATGCAAATTTCAACTACCAGATACATCGAATCAACACCAAAGCAAATTCTAGGTGAACTGGACATATACGAAACCAAATTCTCAATCCCATGAACTGGGCACATACCAAATCAAATTTCGATCCCATGAACTACACAAACACGAAACTAAATTTTTCCAAATTTCCAATCCCATGAACTGGGTAAACACCAAACCAAATTTTCAATCCTAGGAACTAGGCATACACCAAACCAAATTTCCAATCCGTTTGTTTTCTTGTAATCCAACCCAAATTATCAAGTTTTTGCCATCATCATAATATCCTGAATAATTTGTCCAATACACTAATAACAACCCAAACCAATCACCCCACAAAAGAAATCAAAATGTTGTCCAAACAAAATTTACCCAAAATCAGCCCATACATAAAATCATGCGTAGAATTTTTATTTTTTTTTAAAGGAACATAACCGATCAATTCTTGCAAAAATCCCACAACAATGTTAGTTCATCTCTCTTAACAAAAGCATCAAATTTGAAGACTTGAACAAGGCAACAAAATCACAAACTACTTATCACTCCAAACTATATCTAGACAATAGCATTGGCAGCACTCGCAATTCTAGATAAGAAAATATCCAAAAAGAGAAGCAAGAAAAGTTCCCACATATCGTAGACCCAATTTTTCAAAAGCATATAATTCACAAAATTCATAAACCCAACATCATAGCCCAACTTATTACTTCCAAGCCCAACCATCAATATAATGCATCGCAAAACACTTTTGTACGTTTCGGTCTTGCGTAATACAGAGAATGACAGATTGTTTTAATTCACTTAAAAGAAGCACTTTTGAGACAACAAAAACCAAAATGGCATATTCACAGGCAGTCAAAATATGCATTTCTTTGGCTTTCTACTCCCATTCTTTATTTCCCTAATTGGCAACGCTCTCGAATGAAAACAAAAATCGTTTTGTAAGCAGGGAAAGGGGCAGATGTAAATTTACGACGATGGAGAGATCGAAGGAGGATGACGGTCACCATTTGAGAAGAGATCTTTTGAGTGATTTCCTCTCCTTCTCTGCGCGAACATATCAAAAAATTTTGAGCACCCGGAAATTGAACCTTGCAAGTTTAACCCAAGATTAAACCCGCTCTGATACCATGTAGAAAACAACAAACCAATATGATAAATCTATCAAAAGAGGAGAACAAACTAATGAAGAACTAATATTATAAATCTATCAAAGGAGAGGAACACATGGTTGTGAAGAATGGAGGAGCCTCCAAACTTAGGGCAAATATATGAGATTACAATGAGCTTAAATACTACAAAACAAAGGAATTTTAAAAGACTAAACTACCCTTAACCTAATATATTTATTACATTAACAATGTCTATCCGAAGTATGCTAATTCAATAGGTGGGAGAGCGATGGCATGGTCTACTATGGACTTCATACCTCCAAATATATGCCTACGCATAGGAGAAAATACAAGCGACGGCGCTTGTGGTTTTAACAATTTCTGCTACATGGGAACTGACCAAATAACAGTGCGTGACTATCCTCTGGTTACCCTATTATAGATCCAAATGACAAAGTCACAAAAGATTGGTGTCAATGTTAGGAATTTACTTAATCATGCACAGTGAAATTTAAACAAAATTTCAATTCCCGCCACGGATTTGCTCTGTGTTTAGATAGAAACTGTGATAGAAATAATGCCTTTGTTAAATTATGCAAGATCCTTTGATTTTCTTGAATTCCAACAATCACAATATGGAATCCAAAGCTATCTAATTGTCCAGGGTCTAAAGAAAATCCACACAGGGAACAAGATTGAGAGAACTAGAGTTTTTACTTTTTTTGTTCTAGCGAGAATATGAGTTTTTTTCTCTATAGATTTCAAACCCTAGCAACTTATTTATATAAGCCCTAATGTACTTAGGCCTCTTATAACTAAATCCGGTCCAATATTTAATTAATCCAATTAATTAAATCTGCTCCATGAATTAATTAACCCAATTTATTAATTCGGATTTATTAATAAGCAACTTAGTTAATTAATTATCAAACACTTGTCAATTAATTAATTGATAATTCTCATTCTTCTATTTCTCATTTTTTGTGTGACCCATTAGGTTTCCAATGATGATGCCTAATGATGTGAATTATTATTTTGATATAATCAGAAATAGATAAATTAAAATACCCCTTTCTAATTTATGGCAAATTCACATTCGTCGTTCCAAATTGACATCTAACAATGTATCAGGACAATACATGTGATGGGAAATGTCATGTGGTATGACCAAACCAAGTTTGTTCGTTTATCATGAAACTATATTCCTTTCGTCAATATGATTCGATCAATTATGAGATATGAAAGTGTGTCCATCTCGATTATCGATTATATCTTTTATTCTACTATTAAATCAATATAAGTCGAAAACTCCTTTTTGACTTATGAGTACACCTTAGTCAAGGATTTTATTATCAACTTAACTGAATGAAATACATATCATAATCACATACATCTAAGAGTGACGAATTCTCTATTGATCATTCCCAGCCTTTATATGATTCTTGACATACTCGAACGATATTGTATTAGCAACCATTGGTAAAGCAACATCCAACATACCAATGTATGACCATCCTTATATAAGGCACTAAGATGACCTCAAGTCAAAGGATCAATTCTACTACCGGACGTTAGAGATTAACTATCAACACTCAAATAGTTATCCATGTAGAATTTCCTAGCAGGTCTCCAATGTTTTGTTCTATAACAAAACATCCACATGTTCATTTTAAGAGTCATCATACTTCAGTTTGTGAGATCAGCTACTTACTTTACAAGTAAAAATTGTCACACGTGATGGTCTATCTGTAATAACGATATCCGTATCTCATTATTATTTATGACCACGGATGATTTAAGATTCAATCTATGTAATTTACATCTCACAATCACAACTCTTTGTGATTAACAAATTACTAAGATTTGAATCTAAGGACTCTATTATCTAATTTGATTGAATATTAATTAAATAATAGATGTGTCATAAATTGCATCAATTATTCATTAAAAGTGCTTTATGTCCAAAGTTGATTGGATCTAGAGCATAACACTTACAAACTCTCAGTTGCATGAGATCTAATCACTTATGTATCTAATATCATAAGAGTCTACATAACGATTATGTTTATACTGCGATAACTCTTTGTCAGTGGATTTGCAATATTATCGGCTGTGAGATTTCGTTCATTCTTTATGTTATTTCTTTGTATTATCTTTATGATGAGATGATGCTGCCTCAACACATAATTGGATCATTGATGAGACCTTAGTTCATTCATCTGCGTGATGGTTCCATTGTTATCATAATACAAATGTACATGATCAACAATATTCGAAACTACTTCATTAATAAACTTTTTGATCCATACCATAATCTGTGTTGCTTCTAAAGCAATAGTGTATAAGGCTTTCACTATTGAATCAACGGTAATTTCCTATTTGGAACTTTCCAACACATCGCTTAATAGTAAACCAATATCTTGATTAAGATTTGCTATCATTTAGTCCAACTAGAAGTTAGCATCAGCGTATCCATGGACTCTCAGTTCATTTTCTCAATATAAAATCTTCTCAAGATTTTATCTACGTAAATTGGAATGATTTAAGCAATCTTTTAGGTCCATTTCTATAGATCAAGTAGCTTTTCCCACATTTTCATGAAGAATTCATTTCACAATCACAATTTCAATGATTTAAATGCAGGGATGTCTCCGATTAATAATATGTCTTATACATATAATATTATGAATGCAACAATGCTCCTATTATCTTCTTGTAAACACAGTTCATCTTCATTTTTTTTTAATAAAATCAAACCTTTTGATTTTTCCATCAAATCAAAGATTTTAGCTCTAAAAGGTTTGCTTCAATCCAGAATTAATCAAGCTTATAAGCCTTGTAAGCATATTTGGATTCAAAACTTTTGAGTCGTGTCATGTACACTTCATCTTGTAAGTTCCTGTTAAGGAATACAGTTTTGACATCCTTTTACCATATCTCATAGTCATGGTATGTAGCTATTACAAGAAAGATCCGAATGGACTTTAGCATTGCTATAAGCTAGAAGGTTTCTTTAAAGCCAACTCATTATCTTTGTTTTTAACCTTTGTTATTAGCCTCTCTTTGTGTGTATGGAAGTTTCCAACCATGCTGACCCTTTTGTATAAACCCATTTACAACCTATGGGTTCTATCCTACAAGGCTAGTTGATCAAGGTCTAAACTTTGTTTACATACATCGAATTCATCTCGAATTTCATGGTCTCTTATCATCTCTTTGAGTCAACACTTGGACTTTGTTTTCATGCAATTAGTAGGTTCATCATCTTTGATTAGTAATGCTTGATTAGTAATCATGGATTTGCACATTCTTGAAGGTCGAATAATCATGTTAGATTTACACAGAGCTGACATGTCTTCAGGAGTCTCTACTTCCTGATCAAGATTATGTCCCTCATCAGGAGTGGGATCATACTTAGATTCATCTACTTGGTCAACTATATTTGTGGACTCTTGAACTCGTTCAAGTTCTATTTTTCTCTTCTTGTCTAGTCCTAGAATGAACTCTTTCTATAGAAATAAGGAATGTCTTAAGATGAAGACTTTCTTCTAATGAGATTATAGAATCGATATCCAAATATTTGTTTTGGATATCCCACAAATATGTATTTATCGGATATAAACTGAAGCTTATCCAATTCAATGTGCTTCAAATAAGCATCACAATCCTAAACTTTCATATGAGATAAATTTGGACCACTGCCATTCCATAGCTTGTATGGAATTTTTGTTAACCAATTTAGATGGGCCATGATTTAGTATGTAGCAAGTTGCAATCAGTGCATGACTCCAAAATGTTTTTGGAGGTTTGCATGATTTGTTATTAATCACACTGTATTTAATAGTTTACGATTCTTCCTTTTAGATACACTATTATGTTGCAGTGTATATGGAGGAATTCAGTGCAAGGAAATCACATTCCCTTTTAGATAATCTAAAATTCACCTTAAGATATTATCCATCTCGATCAAATCTTACTATGAGAATGTCTTTACCTAATTATTTTTCTACTTCTAACTTGAATTCCTTGAACATTTCAAGAGCTTCACTTTTAAATTTCAACAAGTATACATGACCTTTCTAAAATAGTCATTAGTAATTATGATAAAATAAAAAAAAATCTCATCTGACATTAGTTGACATGGGTCCATATATATCACTATGTATTATGCCAGTAATTATGTAGGGCTTTTTCCTTTTCAAATAAAAGGAGATTTGTCATTGTGCCTAACATGCATGATTCATACTTGTCTAATGATTCAAGATCAATTGACTA
>NC_036247.1:16188845-16199524 GCF_002742605.1 Olea europaea var. sylvestris | reverse complement strand
TATTATATGAAAACATGTTTCAAATTTCTAGCAATTAAGGTTGTCTAAATTATTTTAGACAAATGGATCAAAACAATTAAATAATTAATTAATCATATTAATAAATTAATTTAATTAGCGGATATATATAATTCAAATCAAATTTTAATTATACACACCAAATAAGAGTCTAACTCTAATTTCACTATTATAGGGCGGAATTATTTAATTAAAATCAAATTTTAATTAAAGAGCAAATTAGAGTCCAGCTCTAATTTCAAAACTTAAGACGGTTGAATTTAATTAAAATAAAATTTTAATTAAATACAAAATTAGAGTCCATCTCTAATTTCGAGGAAAATGTTAGGGAAAGAAAATTTAATTAAAATAAATTTTTAATTAAATGTCAAATTAGAGTCAAACTCTAATTTCAATAATATATTGGGGTGAATAATTAAATAAAATCAAAATTTAATTAAACAGTAAATTAAAGTCCAACTCTAATTTAAATTGAATTAACATTTTAATTTAGGATAACACCCTAATAGAATAAGGGTAATTAGCACAAAACGTCCTAACCTTTCAATGTTATTGTGAAAAACATCCATACCTTTCATTTTTGGCACTTTTACCCTTAAATTCACATTTTATTGTAGAAATCATCATTCCCATTAAATTTCTCGTGTAAAATGACAAACATACCCCCAATTTAAATAAAACAATAAAAAAGAAAAGAAAAGTAAAAGAATAAATTGCAATCATACTCTCAAACTTTTTAAAAAAATGCAAATGAATCCAAATAAATTATTAAAAGGGTAATTAGCACAAAAAGTCCCTACCTTTCATTATTATTGTACAAAACCTCCCTACCTTTTATCTTTTGACATTTTCACCCTTATTTCATATTTCATTAGGAAAATCATTATTTTCATCCATTTTCTCAATTAAAAGCTGTAAAATGATAAATATACATTGATCTTTAAATAAACGAAAATAAAGAAATAAAGAAAAATAATGAACAAATTGCAACTATATTTTTAAAATTTTCAAAAAAAAAGTACAAATAAATTCCAAATAAATAATTAACAAATAAAGTAATTTTTTAATTATTTATTTTTGAAAATTTTGGGAGTATAGCTACAATTTGTTCTTTATTTTCATTTCTTTTGTTTTGTTTGTTTAAAGAGGAAAGTACATTTGTCATTTTACATCTTTTAATTGAGAAAATGGATGAATATAATGATTTTTGCAATGAAATATAAGAATAAGGATGTAAATGTCAAAAAATGAAAGGTACGACATTTTACACAATAATGATGAAAGGTACGGACTTTTTGTGCCAATTACCCTTTTAACAATTTACTTGGACTCATTTGCACTTTTTAAAAAAGTTTGGAAATATGATTGCAATTTATTCTTTAACTTTTCTTTTCTTTTTTATTGTTTTATTTAAATAGGGGGTATATCTGTCATTTCACACGAAAAAATTGATGATAATGATGATTTTCTCAATAAATGGTAAATGTAAGGGTAAAATGTCAAAAAAATTAAAGATAAGGACGTTTTGCACAATAACATTGAAAAGTAATGACGTTTTATTCTAATTACCCTTATTTTATTAGGGGTATTATCCTAAATTAATTCAATTTAAATTAGAGTTGGACTTTAATTTATTGTTTAATTAAAATTTGATTTTATTTAATTATTCACCCCAATATATTATTGAAATTAGAGTTTGACTCTAATTTGACATTTAATTAGAAATTTATTTTAATTAAATTTTCTTTTCTTAACATTTTCCTCGAAATAAGAGTTGGACTCTAATCTGATTTTAATTAAATAATTACAACATGACTTTTTAAAAATAATTACAGCCAGGGGCATGCAATTTCATAATTTTCATCACAAGGCCCCATCCCAAATCGAAAGCCCTAATTGAAACACCCTTTAACTGGCGATGCCAACTTTCATTTGCGCAACTTATTGTGGTATAGAAGCGTGCGCGCTGCTACGTGACCATAGCGCGAAAGTTGCTGTTTTTCAATTCGCAGCGGCGACAATCGCCATTTCAAATCACAACAGCAATTATCATCATTGCCTTTGCTAATGATAGTGCGCCATCGCGCTGCCTTGTTCTCTAGCAGTGCATTGTTGCATGCTACTTCCTGCGACAGCACACCGAGCACGCTGCTTGTGCACTGGCCTTGCCGTTCATAGCCGAAGGCTTGCTGCGTCACTTGCTTCGACCTTAGATCCATTTTTCAGCCGAAAATTAATTTTCTTTTCCAAGAAAGATTTTTAAAGATGAAAATTAATTTTCTCAATAGCTAAAATAGAAAATAAACATGAACAATCAACTTTTGATTACTCCATAATGCAAAACAGTTTTCAATTTCCAACAAGCACAAGGTAGGCTCTAATACCACTGTTGAAATTTACTTAATCATGTACAGCGAAATTTAAGCAAAATTTCAATTCCCACTAAGGATATGCTTTGTGTTTAGATAGAAACTGTGATTGAAATTATACCTTTATTGAATTCTGCAAACATCTTTGCTTTTCTTGAATTCCAAAAATTACAATATGCAATTTACAGCTGTCAAATTGTTTGGCCTCTAATAGAACTTCATATGGTGAACGAGATTGGGAGAACTAGGGTTTTTACTTTTCTTGTGCTCTATCAACTTATTTATATGAGCCCAAATGGGCTTAGCTCGTCTCATAACTCCGATCAAATATTTAATTAATCTAATTAATTAAATCGGTTCATGAATAATTAATCCAATTTATTGATTCCGACCAATTAATAAGCAACCCAATTAATTAATTATCCAATACTTTTGTCAATTAATTAATTGGTAATTCTCATTCTTCTAGTTTACCTTTTATGTGTGACCCATTAGGTTCCTAATCACGATGCCTAACGATATGAATTATTATTTTGATCTAATCAAAATCGATAAATCAAAATACACCTTCTAATTTATTACCAATTCATATTCATCGTCTTAGATTGACATCTAGTAATGTGTCGAGGCAATGCATGTGATGGAAATTATCATATGGCATGATAAAATCAAATTTGTTCGTTTATCGTGAAACTATAATCCATTCGTCAATATGATCCGATCAATTACAAGATATGAAAGAGTGTCAATCTCGATTATCAATCATATCTTTCATTTCACTATTAAGTCAACATAAGTCAAATACTCCTTTTTTACTTATAAGTACACATTGGCCAAAGATTTCATTATCAACTTAACTGAATAAAATATAGATCATAATTTCTTACTATCTAAAAATGACGAATCCTCTTGTGATCATTCACAACCTTCATATGATTTTTGACTACAGTGATGCCGTATTAGCGACCCTTGGTCGAGTACATCCAACATCACGAAAGTATGACTGTCTTCATATAAGGCACGATGATGAGCTCAAATCAAAGGACCAATTCCACTACAAAACGTTAGAAATTAACCACCTATAATCAAATAGTTATTCATGTGAAATCTCTTAGGGGGTCTCTAATGTTTTGTTCTATAACAAAATGTCTACATGTTCATTTAAGTGTCACCACATTTCAAGTTGTGAGATCAGCTACTTACTTCACAAGTAAGAAATACCACACGTGATAGTCTATCCATAATAAATATATCCGTATCTCATTTTTAATTACGACCATAGATGATTTAAAATTCAATTATATGTAATTTGTATCTCACAAAATTTAATTTAATTAAATAATAGATATAAATTGCATTAATTATTTTCTAAAAGTTTTTATGTCCAAAGTTGATTGGACCTAGGTCATAACACTTACAGTCGACAAATTTGTCTCATCAATAGTTTTTATGTTGTTGCGATTTATAGAGATGGTAATTGTTGGAAGATGAGAGATATCCTCTCTCCAACGAAAGGGTTGATTTTGGTATAGGAGGAAAAGCTTTGAAAAAATTAAGGAATACCAAAAATAAGATTTTTTGGGCCTAAACATAAGAAGATTAAGTTCAAAGAGCTACAAGTAGTAACAGATGGATTCAAAGAGGAATTGCGTAGGAGCGCTTGTTCAATAGTACACAAGGATATTCTTAAGAATGACAATATTGAAAGAGTAGTTGCTGTGAAAAAGTTGAATAAGATGGCTACAGAAGGGGAGTAAGAACTTAAAGCGGAAGTAGGCTCAATTAGCAAATCTACATACAAGAATCTAGTTCAATTGCTGGGATATTGTGATGAGGGCTAGATCTGGCTTTAGGTATATGAATACATGAGCGATGGCTCTTTAGCGAACTTTTCATTTGAAAATTCAAGGACCAACTGGTACAAAAATGTAGACTGCATTTGCAACCGCTAAAGGTATTTGTTATTTGCACGAAGAATGTAACAATCAAATGATACATTGTGACGTTAACCCTCAAAATGTGCTCTTAGACAAATCCTTCATAGCAAAAATATCGAACTTTGTATCAGCCAAGCTTTTGAAGCCAAATAAATCAAGAACCACCATCTGAATAAGTGAGACCAAAGGGTATGTCGCTCTAGAATAGCTCAGAAACATGCCAATTATACCTAAGGTTGATGTTTATAGCTTCAAAACCATGTTTCTCGAGCTTATCTATTGCAGAAGAAATTATGAACCCAACGTATAGGTTGAGAAAGAAAAGATACTTGCTAATTTTGCTTATGATTGTTCCAAGGAAGGAACAATACATTTGTTATTAGTAGATGATGAGAAGGCATTCAACAACAAGCAATTTGAGAAGTTTGTGATGATAGCAATTTGATGCTGTTGTAATGTGATCCAAATTCTATTGGATATTGGAGTCGTATTTAAAGTAGTCTTGGAGAGATCAAACAAATGGATCGAAAAAATTATTGCCACATTTTCGCTAACTCATCTTTAGCTGGACACTTGAGCAATGCCATCAAATATTCAACAGAAAGTTCTCACTCGCCTGTCGCTCGATGGACAGCATTTTCCTAGTTTTAACTCGTCTTACACTCCTATTCATTTACAATTGCTATTGATTATAGTGAATTTTTCCTCATCTACCCGTGATTTTTTCCCATCATGGGTTTCTACGTAAATCTTCGTTCCAGTTTACTTCATTATTATTACAGTCTTTCGATCAATTGTGCAACAGGTGCATTCAGGAGGATCAAACGTTAAGGCCTACAATGAAAAGAGTCAGGGACGGATCCAGCACCTGGTGAGCCCCCGTGGCCACGAGTGCTGGATCTGCCATGAGGATTTTTTTTTGTTGACAATCGATAAAAGATTTATTATATATTTGATAATTCATCTTAATAAAAAAATCTCTGGTAGTACAGTTGGTTAGCGCTTCTACTACTGAATTGGAAGTCCTAGATTCGAAACTCTTCAATAGCAACATGTTTTATAATTTTTATGTTTCAACAATTTTTATCAAAACAAATGCAAGGAAGGTGACTCGAACATGCCACTTTCCTTAAACATATTGACTACTTTACCATCATGACACAAATTGATGTTTAGCATTCAATGTAAAAAATAATATATATTCAATTTTATCGGTTTTAATACATCTTTGTTTCTAACCGGTGCTTTATCCCTCTTATTGATTTTCTTTTGTTTTTTCCCTTCTCTAATCAATTGATTTGAGAGTTTAGTCAATTAATAGTGGATGAATTTGTAGGAAAATTGGCCTTAGCGTCATAAGGAGTCTTTCAATAAAATTTATTTAATTAATAAAATATTTCACTTTTCATTCACAAAAAAATAGATTGCAAAAAAAATAAAAAAAATAGTGGAATCATGCAAGCACATAAATTGATATAAAGACATAAATAATTTAATAATGATTGTTTAATTAGCTTTACTTGTAAATTGAATATTGACATTTTATTAATATATATTTCCTGTTTAATTGAAAAATAAATTAGGGCATTCTACAGATTATGAAACGATTTTTTTCATCTTAAATGAAAGTTTGTACCTAGTTCTAATTCTAGTGGTTTATCTAGTTCTTCTAGTTCTAGTCCATATGATTTTTTAAATATTATTTAATTAAATATTAATAAACAACCCTGCTAACATGAATGTTGACCGTTTACAATAAGCTTTCAACACTCACGATTTGCCTTATCTGAACTTAAACCTTGGATTCGCCCCTGAAGAGAGTAGTGCAACTAATGGAAGGATCTGTTGAAGTCCTCACTCCTCTAGATCCAGCCTCCTTTATCTCTTCAATTTCAATTTCAAATTCAAATTTTCTTTCGCTCGCATAAGATATTCATTAATGTATAATAATTCGCATTATCTTCATAATTAGCATCAGGTATCCATATGACTCATTTTAATTCATGTCTATTTTTATTCAGTTTAGCATGCCAATGATTTTTACTTCCCCTCTTTTTCTTACATAATTCTGCAAGTTAAATGCTACATTAATCTTCCCTTAGATCTATTTGGCTGTTCTGTAAATCAAACTTACTTTTAAACCTGATTTTAAAAGTCGTTTTATTAAGCCCCTATTTAGTTTCACTAAATATCAAATTTATAGTAAATTTTGATAGAAGATGATGAAATTTGTGATTGAAAAGTTGATAAAATTTGTAAATTTCATAAAATGTGTGGTTAAGGTAAATATTGCCTTTAAAATAATTTTTATTTTTAGTGAAAACAAACACGAGCTTAATAACAACGTTAGATTTCGACTTACTTTCTACAAAAATAACTTTTAAACAAAACAAATCATGCTCACATGTGTTGTACTACTTCGATCATCTCTAAATTACCTGGTCAAATCATATGGTTATTGGGAATTTACTCATCATGCGCAGCGAAAAATTAAAACAGATTTCGATTCCCGCTAGGATTCATCTTTGTGTTTGGATAGAAACTATGATAAAGATTGTACATTTTATGAGATCTGCAAATTTCTTTGCTATTCTTTCGTTCCAACAATCTTGATTCGCCACCCATAACTGTCCAATTGTCCAGCCTCCAACGGTGATCCACACAAATAACAAAATTGTAGGATTAGGGTTTTCTTCTTGTGCTAGCAAGAATAATGAATTCTCTCTGTCAAATTGTAAACCCTAATCACTTATTTATATTAGCCCAAAACGGGCTTGGCCTGACCCGGTCCAACATTTAATTAACATATCTAATTAAATCTGGTCCGTGAATTAATTAATTCGGGCCTATAAAAAAGCAGCCCAATTAATTAATTTATCTAACGCTTGTTAAATTAATTAATTGACAAATTACAATCTTCCAATTCTCTTTTTGTGTGCGACCCATTAGGTTCCTAATCACGATGCCTAGCGACGTGAAGTATTATTTTGATCTAATCAAAATTGATAAATTAAAAATACTCTTTTAATTTATCACCAATTCACACTCGCCGTTCTAGATTGACATCTAGCAATGTGTCAGGGCAATACATGTAACGGGAAATGTCACATGGCATGACAAAACCAAACTCTTTCGTTTACCGTAAAACTATAATCCCTTCGTCAATATGATCCGATCAATTACGAAATATGAAAGTGTGTCAATCTCGATTATTGATCATATCTTTCACTCCACTATTAAGTCAATATAAGTCGAAAACTCCTTTTCGACTTATGAGTACACCTTGGCCAAGGATTTCATTATCGATTTAATTGAATGAAATGCAAATCATAATCCCTTACTATCTAAGAGTGACGAATTCTCTATTTGCATTCACAACCTTCATACGATTCGACATACCCTAATGATGCGGTATTAGCGGCCCTTGACAGAGCAACATCCAACACCATCAAAGTATGACTGTCCTCATAGAAGGTACTATGACAACCTCAAGTCAAATGACCAGTCCCACTACCGAACATTAGAGATTAACCACTAACACTCAGATAGTTATCCATATGGAATCTCTAGGCGGGTCTTCGATGTTTTGTTCTATAACAAAACATCCACGTGTTCATTCAAGTGTCACCACACTTTAACTTGTGAGATCAGCTACTTACTTCACAAGTAAGAAATACCACACGTGGTGTTCTATCAGTAATAACAATATCTGTATCTTGTTATTACTTGTGACTATGAATGATTTAAGATTCAATCATATGTAATTTGTATCTCACAATCACAACTCCTTGTCATTAACAAATTACGAAGATTTGAATCTACGAATTGTATTATTTAATTTAATTATATATTAATTAAATAATAGATCTGCCATTAAATTACATTAATTATATATTTAAAGTATTTATGTCTAAGGTTGATTGGACATAGGTCATAACACTTACAAACTCCCACTTGCACTAGATCCAATCACTTATGTATCCAATATCATAAGAGTTTACATGACGATCATGTCTCTGCTATGACAACTTTTTGTCAATGAATCTTCAATATTGTCAAATGTGGGAATTCGTTCTTCTCTTTACATCATTTCTATGCATTATCTTTCTGATGAGATTATACCGCCTTAATACATGTTTAGATCAATGATGAAACCTTAGTTCCTTCGCTTTCACGATGGCTCTATTGTTTCACAATACAATAGGATGTGATCAACAATATTAGGATCTATCCCAAATTCATTAATGAACATCTTGATCCACATTTCAACTCTTTGATGCTTCTCAAGAAATCATGCATTAGGTTTTTTGCTATTGAACCAACAGTTGTTTCACGTTTAGAACCTTTCTAACACACCGCTTAAGAGTCAACCAATTTCTCCGTATAAATCTTCTCAAGATTTCATCTATGTAGATTGGAATGAGTTAAGCAATCTTCTAGATCTATCTCTATAGATCAAGTTGCTTCTCCTATATCGTTCATGAATAATTCCTTTAACAACCATTATTTTCAATAATTGAAACATAGGGATGTCATTTTCTATAATATCAGGAATGCGACAATGCTCCCACTATCTCTTTGTAAACACACAATTCGTCTTTAAATTTGATAAAATCAAACATTTTCAATTTTCCATCAAATCGAAGATTTCAACTCCAAGAGACTAGTTTTAACCCATAGTGATGGTATGCAACTGTTACAATCAAAACCCGAATGGACTTCAGCAAAGCTACAGAAGAAATGTTTCACCAAGGTCAACACTTAACCTTTGCTACTAGCCTTGCTTTGTATGTATGGATATTCCCATCAATATCGACATTTTCCTTGTAAATCATTTACAAAATATGGGTTTCATCCCATCAGAAGGGTTGACCAAGGTCCAAACCTTATTTTCATACATCAAGTTCGTCTTGAGTTTTATGGTCTGTTGCTATCTCTTTTAAGTCAACATTTGACTTTATTTTTGTGCAATTAGTAGGTTCATCATCCTGGCTTAATAATACGTGATTAGTAATCATGGGTTTGCACCTTCTTCAAGGTCGAATGATCCTACCAGATTTAAATGGAGATGTCATAGAGTATATCCCATATCAGGTATGGGATCAAACTCGGATTCATCTGCTTTGTTAACTATATCTGTGGACTCTTGAACTCCTTCAAGTTCTATTTTGCTCCCACTGTCCTTCTCTAGAGTAAACATTTTCTCTAAAAAGACGATATGTCGTGAGATGAAGACTTTCTTCACTATAATAGAATTTATATTCAAATATCTGCTTTGAATACCCACAAATATGTATTTATCGGATTTAGTCTCAAACTCATCCGATTCAAGACGATTCAAATAAGCGTCATGGCCCCAAACTTTCATATGAGATAAATTGGGACTATTGCCTTTCCATAACTCATATGAAATTCTATTAACCAACTTAGATGTGACATAATTTAGTGTGTTGCACACTACAACCAGTGCATGACCCTAAAATGATTTTGGGAGATTTGCATAGCTTGTTATTAATCGTAATATATATAATAGTTAACGATTCCTCATTTTAGATACACCACTATGTTGTAGTGTATATGGAGGAGTCCACTGCAAGAGAATCTCATTCTCTCTTAGATAATCTAAATTTTATCTTTAAGATATTCTCACTTCAATTGGATCTTAATGTGATGGTATCTTTACTTATTTATTTCTCTACTTTTAGCTTGAATCCTTTGAACCTTTCAAGAACTTCATGCTTGAATTTCGTCAAGTATACATGATAAT
Organism: Olea europaea var. sylvestris; assembly: GCF_002742605.1. Lineage (NCBI taxonomy): Eukaryota > Viridiplantae > Streptophyta > Magnoliopsida > Lamiales > Oleaceae > Olea > Olea europaea. The sequence continues at coordinate 16,189,433 of NC_036247.1, read as the reverse complement.
TGATGACATAAGAGAAACCTCATTTGACATTAATTGACATGGGTCCATATACATCACTATGTATTATGCCAATATTTATGCAGACTTATTCCTTTTTAAGTAAAATGAGATTTGGTCATTGTGCCTAATAGGCATGTTTTGCACTTGTCAAACGATTCAAAATCAATTGACTTTACGTATATATCTCTATGTAATTTTGAAGTTGTATTTCATCTATATGATCAAGTCTACAATGCCAGATTTAGGCATTATTTAGATTATCGCTTTTATGCCTTTTAACTTCTATACTCATTATAGAATGCTTAGTATTTAGAATATAAATGTTATTTTTGTAGCTTACCGTAACCATTAAGATCTTAATCAAAATAAGCAAGAACAACAATTGTCCTTAACAGTAAAATAGTTCATGTCTGAACATGAAATTCATTTTAATGTTCCAGCTATGGTGGGTACAAAGCAGCATTTCTCTAATTCCATTAATAAGCCAAAAGGCAACGGCAAGAAGTATGATCCTACAGGCAATGCGGCAACCTTTGCTCATCGTCAACATGTAGATCAACTTCTTCCTTTTCCAGTGGTCTACTTCTA
>NC_036247.1:16175932-16183739 GCF_002742605.1 Olea europaea var. sylvestris | reverse complement strand
TGGGGAGATGGACTATTTCAAGTCATTGAAAAGATCAACGACAACACATATAAATTGGATCTGCCAGGTGAGTATAATGTTTCAGTGAAATTTAATCTCTCTTTCTCTCTCTTTTTGATGTAGGTACATATTTGAGGACAAATCCATTTGAAGAAGGAGGGATGATGTGATCCAAGAGCTAGGCCCAGGACGAGACTCATTGATTATTGAAGGTGGACTGATGACGCGTTCGAGGGCAAAGCGGGTAAATCAAGTGATGACGGTACTTGTTCAATCAACAATTGGTGAGGCATTGGTTGTTGTGTAAAATGGGGTAAGTTCTATGTTAGGGTTGAGAGTAGAAAACATTTAGATCAATGTGATAAAGGTGGCCGAAGTTTGAGCCATTTTGGAGAACTGTACGACCGCACCGTGAAATACACCATGCGGTCGTATGCTCATTTTTCGGGACAAAAATTCTCCTTTTTCACGAATTACCATATTTTGTAAGAATCCTATTTTAGGCAAAACTCTTGTAATCTTTAATTGATTTTTCCATTTTTCCTACGTTATTTACGGCTAGTATAAATACATTCTTATTATTTCATTGTACAATTAAGACACTATGTTGAGAGAAATAAAAGAAAGGCAAATTATTGCTTTCAAATCCTTTGTTCTTCTTGGAATAGTCTTGAACTTATCAAGGTGAAAATCTTGTGGCGTTCAACATAGGTTGTGAATTACGTAACGTGTAATCAAGAGGTCCACACATCGTTGGATTGTTTAGGTTGCCTTGTTCATTATTCTTGATTCAAATCCACAAATTGAGTTTTTTTTTTTTTTTGCTTTCCTGGGGTTCTAACACTCTCGTGTAGGTTTTGTAATCACCGTTGCTATGTGGGTTCACATCTAGTACTATTCAAAAACTCCTCATTTTGGTTAATTTGGCGACAGTTGAGAATTTGTAAGCACTGTTCTTTGCAAATAAAATGTTAAGTTCATATCTATCCATGGATTTATAGGAATATCTTTCTTACTATAAAATTAAATATTAAATAGAATACGCAATGAAAATTCACAAAATAAGTTCCTATGAAGTACAAAACAATAGAAAGTCCTTGTACAAATTTTTTAAGAAGAGAAAGTTCTACATATGTGATGCGAACCCCATCACCAAGGTCGCAATCGAACCCGCAAGATATTGAATCGGATCCCAAGAACGCCAATATGACCAAGGTTTATGGATATGACCCCAAAATAGTGAACCAAGCAACCCAACAAGAACGGCACTATGGAGGACCTCTTGATTACACAATTGTAGAAATCAAAATTCAGAATTGTAAGTTCGACCCAATAAATTATCGAACCGAAAAACAAGACAATTACATGAATATCTTGACCTCGTGATTACCCAATTTATGAAATCTCCTTGATTTGTGAACGACACAAGAATTTACTTTCTTGATAAGTTCTAATCGTCCATTTAAGAACAAAGTTTGAAGCGAAGCTTCACGAGAAAATCTCTATTTTCAATAATCAAAAGTCTTCTCAAAATACAATGAAATAAACCTATTTATACTAGGAAACATAAAATCTAATTAAAATAAATTAATATCCTTAGAATAAGGTAAACAACTAGATTTAGATTCCTAGAATATGAAACTTGCCAAAATTAAGAAATCTAAACAAAATAAGATTCTCGCGCACAAGGCAAGAAATTCTCCTCTGGCTTCAACGGTGCGGTCGCATGGCACAAACTGGTGCTGTCGCATGGTTCATATGATTTCAGCTAGCCAAATCCCTGCCTCTTCTTGTGCGGCCGCATGGTTGCAATGCTGTGCGGTCGAACAGCTTGATATTTGCCTCCGTTTTTCGACTACTTGTTCCACTTCGTTCCAATTGCTTCTAGCCTTCATTCCCAACACATGACTTATAACTTGGCTCACAATCTCCAATATGTTAACTAACATGGCTTGATGATGATATTGATTGGCTTTATTATCCCAAATTAGTGCAAATTTAGCTCAATTCTCGACCTTGGCTCCCTATCAAAATGCGTCAATTCCTTGAAACTTGGAAGCCTACCTTGGATCACATCAATATGTATTGGTCCGTTCCTAAATTTAAAGTGATTGACATGTGATTGTGTTAATGCTGTGTGATAAATGCACAAGTTTTGTTCATATATTCCATATGTGATTGAGTTGTTGCTTTCATGAGAATGGAAATCCCTTGTAGCATAGCAGACAAACGTTGAGCACAAGAGCAAAATAAATTTCTTTATAAGACATCGGGAATTTGTTCGGGCTTGAATTATTTTCTAATTACCTCCTGAGTTAACAATAAGTTAATTAATTTTGATTTATCAATACTTGGATGTTTGTATAATTTCATATATTGTAGTTGAATTCCTAGTATTGCATGAACTACAATTCCTTATATTCATTTCATTGAAGTTAATTTCCACAATGCCATTACCTGAAATTACTGCCGATTTCATTACTAGATAGGCATGATCGATGTTGCTCAAGAAAAATCAGTTTTGCTAGTTTAATGTAATATTTGTAATGAAATTGAGCATATAATTTGTTAACGAATAATTAAAGAATTGAGAGCAAAGAAAAATCAATCTTTATGATGAATTACAATGACTAAGTACTTTATTTATAAATCAAATAATCTAAAAGAAGTTAAAGATAAAGGAACTTCTACTAAATTTAAACTTCATCAAAATAAACAAATTAATATAATCGACTTAAAACACTTATAAATCAAATTAAACTCTGTATTAAAATTCTATCTAACTTCTATCTTTATCTTATGATCTCCATCATTTTCCATCGACTAAGAGAACGACTCCAGTGAGGTAAGCTAGAACTTTATATTCCAAGAAGGACTATCTTTTTTCTTGATTAAGTGCCAATATTGTACCCTTGACAACTACATGTGACAAGACCTGTCCTGAATCACTATAGTGGACCCGAAATGTGACGTGCACCGATGAAGATGCTGACTAGATGTCAAATATATCACCAAGGTTGCCATGGGTTACTTCAATAAATGTGCCAAAATCAAATGCTTCAGTAAAACACTATGCGATGGGCCCAAAATATATACTTATTGCTTCATCAATATGAATCATCACTCAATATGTCGTGTGGTTGTGACTTTGAAATCACTAGGCTCTTCCAGCTACAAAGAATTGATTGATACTTGTAGAAAAAATCTTGGGAAAAATATATGAGTTGATAGCTCAGTGAGTGGAGAAGTTTGAAAATAATTATATATATTTTTTTCATTTATAAATCTTCACCGAAAATCAAGCTTATGTCATTTAATAGTGAGAGGAGAATAACGTATAATAATAGTCAAGGTGTAAGACATTCTCATAACGCTGAAATGTATAATCTCTTAGTCATGATAGAATTCTCAATTCAAATTTATAATATTGAGTCATCACACCACAAGTAATCCACCAAAAATGTACCATTTGACTAACATTTGTAATCCGTCCCTTAGGCTAAGAACTTTCACCACGAGCCTTTGGCCCTCTCCGTGAATGAAAGTGGGTTTCAAAGATCTCTGATAATCAATTCTAGAACACAACCAAGGCCCCTCAGTGAACTAGAAGAAGTATATAATCACGGGTACCTTTCTAGTTGATCTCAATATCATGTCTCATTTTCCAATTCACAATTATATCATATACAATCTTTGAAATTTCACGTGTATCATAGTAAAAGAAACTTCATGGTAATCATATAACTCATAAGTATTCCAGATACGTCCTTCATGATTTCACATATGTCATAATGAAAGAACCTTTCATGATAATCATGTAATTGTACAAGAAATTCACATAATTGCACATCAGGTAAAAGTATAATTAATAAATTAATTTTAAAAAACATATAAGTTTTTCCACTCACAGATTTATGGATAGAAATCTGATTAAATTGACGAGCATTTCCAAGCTTCGACGTCCCTACCTGAAATAATGATAGAATTTCTCGAATTAAAACCTAAGAATTAAGTTAATACAAATCCACCACTTAACTTCTCAACTTCTATACTTACTCTTACATCTCCAATTCTCTAACTTCTCTTCTCTTTAATGATTTATCAACTAATCACCATACACTATCAAATCCATTACACCATTCGGACTTCCTTAACATCACTACCTTTTACATATACAACCCCTATACATAGTTAGTCCAATACATGGACTTTAATATTTGTCATCTAAATTCATTCAAACCTTTAAAAATATGGAAATCCAAGGTTTGACAAAAGTAGCACCAAAATTCCAAAATATAGAAATCTGGCACCAATTTTTGTATATTGAAATCTAGCATTGAAACCACTGACAGAATTGGCACTTTTCTGGGCAGAAGTTTGGGAATAGCACCTGTACATGAATTTTCCTCGAAAATTGAAATTCTTTTACCACTCTAATTCCTCATAAATCAAGTGTTTTATATCATATAAATACAATAATTCAAAGATTGAAGCTCTAATTTACAAATCCATTTCACATTTCCTTCCTTTTAACACTAATATTATTGTTGTTTTTAATGCCTCAAACATATATCAACAATCATTAATTTTTGCTAAACCTTAAATTTGAGAAAATTTCGATAAACTCAGAAAGATAATTTAACCTACTTACACCTACCTCTTTAAATCAATGGAGAATCCAAGCTTAAAGACCCACCTCTTCTTCTTCTCCTCCTCCTTTTCTTTCCTCTTTTCTTTCTCTTTTTCTCGATTTTTTCTTGCTTCTGCCCGTCTCTAGCCTTTATCTCTCTGTGTGTGTATATCATATGAAAATGGGTAATAGTTTAATTACTTGTCACATGTACTCCATAACCCATTTTTGCATTTAAGTCCTCCAACCATCATATAGAAAAGCATTTAAATACTTAACTTCCGAAAGTAGAAAAACAATTCCCAATTTAATATTTATCCATCTTAAACCCTCAAAATATTTTCAATTTGTAAAATAGACCCCAAGAAAATAATTCATTTCATTTTAGTCCATATTTGACTTTGACAATTCAACTTATGATTTTTGATTTGAAAAAATGGGTTGTTACAATCTTACCTCCTTAAAAGAATTTCGTCCTCGAAATTCAATAGACTAGGATTTGAACACAAAGATATAGAGCATATATATGAATACGTTCCCCATGATGCCTCTTTTTTTCTTTTTTTTTTTATTTTGAATAATTTATCCAAAAAACTTTAACTAGCGGAATAGATTTACTGCACAAAATCTATTCATTTTCTATCCAAGATCTGAATTAATTTTTCTTCATATGTAAGATTTTCAATCAACTCCACTGATGATCTTATAGCATAAGTTAAATATGATATTTATTTACTAAGTCTCGAACATATGGAATACATGATTGCGCCCAAAGAATAACGCGGTAGTTGTAGTACAGCTTTGGGGTGTCGATTCCATAGGGAGATGGACGAATTGTTTAAAGGATTTATCGAACTAGGATTTCGTGAATTATGTGAAAATAATTTGTCAACTGAAATGAGATTTAATTATCAACATGCAAGATTAGTGAACCGTCTGAATTCCTTCAATTGGATTGGATCATCAACGTTAATAATTCATGGCTTTTTGCTCAATTAGAGGTTTTCATCCCAACTCTCTAATCAAAAGATTTAACAATGAAGATCAATCAAATTTCAATTGTAATTCTAGGATCTAAACTTTTATAAACCATTCCCACACATGTTTATTGGACTAAGATTAAGAATTGACCATATACAATGCCTAAGGCAATAAATAATCCATCAATAAAGTTGATTGAAATTGAAATTCAACAATCAATTCAATTCCACAATAGAAAAAACATGATCGAATCTTTGAAGAATCTAATAAAAGTTAAATAACCAAAGTAAATTCATAGAAGGAAGTCTAGATCTAGAAGTGTTTGATAATAAAAACACCAATTTCCATGAATAAATGATGTGAAGTCGCCAAATCCAATGAGTTCCTTCGTAATTTCACCTAGGAATTTAGTTCTCCATCAAATTCTTTAGCCCAAGATGAGAGAAAATTGTCATGGAGGTGAAGAGCAGCGTGTTCTATCTAGTCTAGGGCTTAAAAGCGTGTGCCAAGTTGTTTCCAAGAGAGGTTGAACCGAATAAGGAAACTAAATTTTCGGCTAGAAGATTCTATGCGACTACTTTCAATATTTTGATCATAACTTTCTCTCCTAATGTCTGACTAAGGCAACTCAAAGTGCATTGAAAGCTAACACAAAGGGCTACAATTTTGATAAATAACTCTTTCCAAATTCGAAAGTTTACTTGGTCAAAAGTTGATTTCAATCTCTGGCTGAAAATCCTTACGTGGTTGTAATTTGATTCGTGAAAATATTATGATCATATTTATTTCTTTTGACTTCTAATTGCACCCATTGAACTCCTAGCTTTCTCAAATCATCATTCTATTGCCCGTCTCATCTTTAAATTATTTGTAACTTGGTCTCTATACTTTCACTTTCTTTCATTTGGTCCTTTTTCGCTCTTTTCTTATAAATTTCACATTTTCTACCAAAATGCAACCTGGAGTGAATTGTCCAAATGGTCATTGAACTTTACAAAAAGTTTTCAAGGGGTCGTTAAACTTTAAAAATTATCTAAATGGTTATTGAAATTTGTAAAAGTTTTCTACGGGGTCATTGAACTTTAAAAATCATCTAAATGGTCACTGAACTTTACAAAAAGTTTTCACAGGGTCATTGAACTTTACAAAAAGTTTCCCAGGGATCATTGAATTCTATAACCTTGGGAAACATTTTTCAAAGTTCAGTGACTATTTAGGTGATTTTTTAAAATATTTTGCAAAGTTTAGTGACCATTTAGGTGATTTTTAAAGTTTAGTGACTCCTTGGAAACCTTTTGCAAAGTTTAGTGACCATTTAAGTGATTTTTAAAGTTTAGTGACTCCTTGGAAACTTTTTGCAAAGTTCAGTGACGATTTGGACAATTCACTCTGCAACTTAAATCAAAGCATAGGTATAATGAGTACATTTTGGTATCAAATAATCACACCAATGCAATAATTAAGAGGGAAAATATTATATTTTACACTCTTATCACACCCCCCAACTTGCTTATTGCTAGCCCTAGCAATTCAATGCAGAACAATGAAACGAATGATTAGATTGTGATACAAGCGAAATTATTAAGTCTCAATTTTACCACATGCCATGTCCCTTTCAAACTCAAGACCACAATAAATTAACAATGCTATGATCATCAAGATATCGAAAACACATGCCAGATATGTGAGTGTGTGTCAAGCCATAACCATCTTATTGCCAACCCTAACACATGCAACATCGAGTATGTCTCAAGTTGAAAGTTCAGCCCCATAACTCACGAGTATTAAAATGTCTAGTGCGATTTTCTCTCTATGGAGCTAAGGAAGGGTATACATTCATAACTTAGAGGCTTAAATATTTTTGAATAAGCGGCAAACAAACATAGATATTGTGATAGGCATGCTCCCTTCTTACCGCAACTATACTTAGGATCAAAACAGCCAATGCAAAGAGTGTGAAAATGGTTAAGTCGAGTTACATGAAATGTAGGGCAGAAAGAATTTAAGGACTTCCAAGTATCTAGCTAGGCATCTCGACGAGTATTTCAACATATCAATCCTTTACATCAATGCATTCCTTAACCTTTCAATTCTCAACAATAATTCACTTTCCTTTTCTTTTTTCATCAACTTTTCGCAGTTTTTTTTGGAAATTTCTCTTCTTTTTCTTTTAAGATTCATCACTTCACCTGAGCA
>NC_036247.1:16168014-16175275 GCF_002742605.1 Olea europaea var. sylvestris | reverse complement strand
AATGCAGTGAATAATCATGGAATAAACCTAAAAAGAATGCAAAAATAAAAATAAAAAGAAAGAGAAGGAAACAAACTCCCCTTGGGTTGCCTCCCAGGCAGCACCTTTGTTTATTTTGGTTGTCTCGAACTACCATTACTTTAGCCTGTATCCAGCCAGGGCATTTACAATCTTCTTTGCATTGTACCGAACTCATTGGAGATAAACACCGGTGATGTTCCATAATTCTGAAAATAATCAAAAGCAGCACAAATATCAGCATATTCCCCATTATCATACCCTACGGGAATTTCAGAATTTAAAAGGAAAGAATTTAAAGGGTCGGGTTCAATAAGCACATGTTCTTCCTCCTCAATGAGTGCATCAATCATGTATGTTTGATGACACTCATCATCTTCCTGAAGTTGTTTTATGATGTGAAAGATGTTCACGTCTAAGGTCATGTTTCCAAAGATAGCTTCATCAAACCTTTCTTACAATTGATAAGAGTGATAGTTGTAGCAAGAAAAGGTCTACCTAGAATTATAGGAATTTTGGAGTTAACATTCACATCAATTTTTAGGTCCAAAATCAAAAAGTCAACAGGGTTGTAAAATTTGTCAACTTGTACCAACACATCCTCAACTACTCCCCTAGGCCTAATAGTAGACCGATCAGCCAATTTTAAACTTACTGATGTGGGTTTCATCTCTCTTAGCCCTAACGATAAGTAAATATCATACGGCATGATGTTGACACTAGCCCCTAGATTAAGAAGGGCTTGTGAAATCACATAGTTCCTGATGATGCAAGAGACAGTAGGACAACCAAGATCCTTATACTTTGATGGGATCTTTTGCTCAATCACAGCACTCACATGTTCAATCAAGAAAGCAGCTTTCTTGACATGGTGTTTCCTTTTCATTGTGCACAAGTCTTTTAGAACTTTAGCGCATGTGGGAACCTGGGAGATCAGATGTAGGAGAGGTAGATTGATTTTTACTTGTTTTAGATGCTCTAGGATTTCACTATGTTGGCCGATAGACTTTGAGGTAGACTTGAGAGCTCGAGGGAAAGGCACTCTAGATGGATTTTTCACTATCTTCTCACTAAGGAGACTCTCTTCTCAACTACTAGGGTCCTTTTCATCTTCCCTAAATTTGAAGGTTAGTTCAATAACCTTACCAGATCGAGTGGTTATGGCATTTACTTCTCTAAGATTGCATTCTCCTGACCCTGAAGTTTGTGCCATGTGCTGCCTCCAGGGTTTGGTTGAGCCTGTGCTGGAAATTTTCCAAGTTCTCCTACAGTTAAGACATTAGTTAGTTTGGACATATGGGATTATGTTTCCTTATTTTTTTCAACAATTTTGGGTGATCACAGTCTCAAACTTTTGGTTCATCTTACTCTATGCCTTTATAAATGTATGTAGAGTATCTTCTAAAGAGTTCCTAGAGGACTGGGTTGATATGGAGGTGCAGTATGAGTTTTATTTGGCTGGACTACAGATTTCCAGCTGAGATTGGGGTGATTCTGCCACCCTGGATTGTATGTCTCGGAGTAAGGCGTGTAGGGCTATACGCCTAAAGTATTATAGTGTTCCTCATAAAGTCCCCTCATCTCAACATAAGTTGCACACTCCTGTGCTGGATGATCAATGCTACCACAAACAAAACAAACCCCTAAAGGCTCAACACGAGAAAAAAATTGCATGAGTTTTGAATCCTTAGCACGTAGGGCTTTGAGTTCTCTAGTAAGGGATTCTACCTTAGCTCTAAGGTTGTCCTTCTCTCTAAGTGATAAATGCCTGTGCTAGTGGAATTTTCCTAAGGTCGTGACCTATTGATACTATCAGAGGTACTAGGTCCAGTCAAGTTATGGACCTTTTCTGCCAGGTCATCTAAGTATTCAATAGCCTCATCTGGATCTTTTTGTAGGAATTCACCATTACACATCATTTCGACAAATTAACGTTTCCTAGGCATTAACCCCTTATAGAAATAACTCACCACACGCCAACTCTCATAACCATGGTGAGGACAAAGGGTTTGCAACTCTTTATATCTTTCTCAGGCTTGGTATAAGGTTTCATTATCCTTTTGGGCAAATAAAGAGATTTGCATCTTAAGGGCAATGGTTTTATGATGGGGATAGCATTTCCTAAAGAAAGTTTGGGTCATTTCGGCACATGTCCCAATCGAACATGGTCGTAATGAATACAGCTAGCTCTTTGCTATTTCTTTAAGAGAAAACGGGAAAAATTTAAGCCTGATTGCATCCATTGTACCACGTTGATTGTGAAAATTTGCAACCACCTCTTCAAATTCCCTAATAGGCATGTGTGGCTTTTCATTTTCAAGACCGTGAAAGGTGGAAAGAAGTTGGATCATTCCCTATTTAACGTCCATACATGGCATATTAGGTGGAAATATAATACATGATGGTGTAGATGGATGAGTGAATGAAGATAATCATGCATAATCCTAGTTGGTGCCTCTTCGTGTTCACTATTAGTCATTGTGTTCTGTGATGTGATGTATGTGCCAATAGATTCAGTATCAAAGAGAGGGTTAGGAAGAGATTCAAACACTGGTTACAGCCTTGCAATGAATCGTCTTCGTTCGTCTCGATCTCTGTTCATAAAGCACCAAAAAATATGGAATTTCATGAAAAATAACAGAATAAAAACCAATAAAATTAAACTAACTAAAAAAATGTAAAAGAGGAATGAAGTCACCCTTTTACTTGAAGATCCATTAATTATTTGTACCGTTTCACCGGCAACGACACCAAAATTTGATTACGCCCAAAGAATAACGCGGTAGTTGTAATATAGATTCAAGGTGTTGATTCCATAGGAAGATGGACGAATTGTTTATGGGATTTATCGAACTAGGATTTCGTGACTTATGTGAAAATAATTTGTGAATTGGAATGAGATTTAATTATCAATATACGAGATTAGTGAAGCGTCCAAATCCTTCAATTGGATTAGATCATCAACATCAATAATTCATGGCTTTTTGCTCAATTAGAAGTTTTCATCCCAACTCTCTAATTGGAAGATTTAACAATGAAGATCAATCAAATTTCAATTGTAATTCTAAGATCTAAACTTTTGTAAACCATTCCCACACATGTTTATTGGACTAAGATTAAGAATCGACCATATACAGCGCCTAAGGCAGTAAATAATCTACTAATAAAGTTGATTGAAATTGAAATTCGACAATCAGTTCAATTCCACAATAGAAAAAACATGATCGAATCTATGAAGAATCTAATAAAAGTTAAATAACCAGAGTAAATTCATAGAACAAAGTCTAGATCTAGAAGTGTTTAATAATAAAAACACCAATTTGCATAAATAAATGATGTGAAGTCGTCAAATCCAATGAGTTGCTTCGTAACTTCACCTAGGAATTTAGTTCTCCATCGAATTCTTTAGTCCAAGATGAGAGAAAATTGTTATGGAGGTGAAGAACGACGTGTCTTGTCCAATCTAGGGCTTAAAAGCTTGTGCCAAGTTGTTTTCAAAAGAGATTGAACCGAATAAGGAAACTAAATTTTTGGCTAGAATATTCTGTGCAACTACTTTCAGTATTTTGACCATAACTTTCTCTCTCAATATTCGATTAAGATAATTTAAAGTGCATTGGAAAGCTAACACAAAGAACTACAGTTTTTATAAATGTAGCTCTTCCAAATTTGAACGTTTACTAGGTCAAAAGTTGATTTCAATATCATGTATCATATTTCAATTCGCAAATGTATCATATACAGTCTTTTAAATTTTACATGTATTACAGTAAAAGAAACTTCCATGGCAATCGTATAACTCATAAGTAATCCAGGTACATCCTTCATGATTTCACTTATATCATAATGAAAGAACCTTTCATGATAATAATGTAATTGTACAAGAAATTCACATAATTGCACAGAAGGTGAAAGTATAATTAATAAATTAATTTTTAAAAATATATAAGTTTTTTCACTCACAGATCTATGGATAGAAATCTGATGAAATTGACAAGTATTTCCAAGCTTCCACGTCCCTATCTGAAATAACGGTAGAATTTCTCAAATTAAAACCTAACAATTAAATTAATACAAATCCACCACTTAACTTCTCAACTTCTATACTTACTCTTACATCTCCAATTCCCCAACTTTTCTTCTCTTTAATGATTAATCAACTAATCACCATACACTATCAAATCCATTACACCACTCAAATCCATTACATATACAACCCCTATACATAGTCCAATACATAGACTTCAATATTTGTCATATAAATTCATTCAAACTTTTAAAAATCTTGAAATCCAAGGTCTGACAAAAATAGCACCAAAATTCTAGAATATAGAAATTTAGCACCAATTTCTGTATATTGAAATCTATCATCGAAACCATTGACATAAATGACACTTTTTTTGCTAGAATTTCAACCTGCACATGAATTTTACTCAAAAATTGATTATAAATACCAAAATCTAACCTAAAACTCTTTTACCACTTTAATTCCTCATAAATCAAGTGTTTTATATCATACAAACAGAATAATTCAAAGATTGAAACTCTAATTTACAAACCCATTTCAGATTTCATTCCTTTCAACACTATTATTGGAGGTACTTAAAACATCTGTTGCACCAATGCCACAGTAGTGAGCACTTGCCGTAGTGAGTGCCAATGCTCATGACGAAGAAAGAATAAGAGGTAAAAAGAGAATAGAGTAGAGTAGAGAGAGAATTGAGAGGATAGAGAGAGAAGAAAAAATAAATAAATTAGGGTTTGGAGTAAAGTGGAGTGGGTTGGGTGGCTATGTAAATTAACTTAATATTATAATAATATTATTTAATATTAAAAAAATTGAATTATCACCTGATTTTTGTACAAAAAAAAACTTTTAAATCTTTTTTTTTTTAAGTTGGAAGCTAAAAATATGAGGTAGGTGTAATTTCCACATTTATAAATTGTTTATCACGAAGAAAACAGCTGATCCTATGAAATGTGTGAATAATAATGAATAGTAATTAAGAATATGTTATTCAAATTAATGTTTTGGCTTTAAGTGATTTATAAATCCTTCATAAATTTGTTTTCAAATGGATGTTGAATAAGGGAAAAAAAATCGTATTCATTCATGAACGTGTGTATAAATTAGGCCCTTGATTTGTCCCCATTTATACAAACTCATTTTTCCATAAATTTATTTTATTATATATTTTAGAAGACTTACAATTTTTATCCAAATTTTCAACTACATATTTTATCAAAATTTACTAAAAATCTTATTTTTATCAAAATTCAAACATGGGCTAATTTATATGTATGCATATTAATGTAGTTGGACTACAATTTACATTTAAGTTAATGTGATTGGTGTCGACCATTGATATTCCATGTCTCTATAAAGAGAGATTGGGAAACGACGATAAAAATGACATGCTAACTTATATAAAATGCAATGGGCAATTTATAAAAATACCCCTAAAATTAGGGATTTTTTTGAAAAATCATATTAAGAGTATTTTGAAAGTAAAAAATATTAAGTAAAAATAATTGTCAATTTATAAAAAGTGACACAATATCACTTTTTTAAAGTTAAATGTCAATTCTTTTTTTAATTAAAAATGACATAAAATGTCACTTTTGCTAAAAAGCATTGTTTTTCATTCAAAAAAATAATTGTAATTTCATGGAAGTGATTAAAAAAAATGACAAACACTAAAAAAAGTAATGGAAATTTTTTTAAAAAAAAGAAGAAGTGATAAACACTTAGAAAGTGACGCATTCAAATCACTAATTAAAACATTAGAATCAGTTCAATAAAGTGTTAGAAATTTACAAAAAAAATAAAATAAAATTGACACAATCAATGTTCTTCCTCTTTCCCCATTCACCATCAAGCATCTATGAGTCAATTCATCGATAAAACACAAATTAAAACACCAAGCATTTTTAAGTCAATTCACCACAATCGTCATCTACCAACTCAACCAACCCATTAATCACATAAAAAGTTTTTCGGAAGTAAATTTTTTTATATATAAAGTTAAGTGTCACTTTTTAATAACAATGTCACTTTTATTAAAAAGTGATGTTTGTCACTCAAAAAAATGACAAAAAGTGATAAACACTACTCAAAAAAGTGATGTAAATTTAAAAAGTGACAAAACCTAAAAAATGTGACAATATCAATCAAAACCTTAAAATATATTATTTTATGCAAATTCAACTACTCTTCCACCACTACCACCCCTCTACCTCAACCTCCACCAAGGCCAATCATGCGAGTAAAAGAGCACTCAAAATATTATATCAAATACCAAACTTTGATTTCAACTGAGACTTCATAAAAGGATATACAAGCACCAAAACATGATATTTACATTTAGCAGCAGACCTATTTTACTAAGGAATCAACTGGACTTGAACTAGAAGCCTTATTGGACCTATTGACCAAGGGCCTACTCACCATCTCATAGGCAATTAGTTGACACTTTACTAGGACGAAAAGAGAACCCCCAAGATATTATTATCGAGATTTTATCCAAAATTCAAAAATTGGATCATTAGCATGACGCGATGAGGGGTAGGGCTGTGGAAATATTTTTATGAGAGGAAAGAAACAAAGAGTCTACTATTGCTACAAGACGCACATGACAATATATCTTTCTATCTTTCCAAACTTACAAGCCTAGAAAAAAATAATCAAAAACTTTATCCCACAGATGTCATCTCATCTAAAGTTTTTGGTTTAAAATACGAGTTCTTACTCGGTGCCTAAAGTTCATATTCACTCTTATTAACTCTCACCTCATCTTAGCATACTACAAGGGATGAAATGCCAATTTCTTCAGTTCAGATACATAATTGGATTTCACAGTTTTCACTCTAGAGTTGCTAAATGCCAACTAGTCAAGATCATTCAATGATACTCATTAGCAATTCAATAATCCAAAGCACCAATAACATATCATTCCAGAAGATTTCACCATGCACCCAACATTATTCTAAAGTCACAATTAGATGTTAATCTGTATAGATCACATGAATTAAACAAAATTATTTGACATAATCACAGAAATCAAATGAAACAAATGAGATTAAACATGTGTATTATCTAAACTCATTATATCATTGCACGGGTTTTTTCTCCCCATCATTAAGTAGTACGAAAATCATCATTCTCTTTTTCTAACACTATAAAAATTCAGTAATATCAAACTCACCAACCAAAAAAAAAAAAAAAAAAAAAAAAAAAACAAAA
>NC_036247.1:16164630-16167780 GCF_002742605.1 Olea europaea var. sylvestris | reverse complement strand
TATCAATCCCACAAGGATTGAATTAGTTCAAATCAACCTATTATGACCTTAACCGAAACACGAAAGTAAATTTGATGTTTTGTACTTTAACTAAAAAGATGTAAACTTTGATGCAATTATGAATGAAAAATTATATTAAATACAAAATAACTTGGATGCAATTTAACTCGAATTTATGAATTAATGAATTTACTAACGTACTAGAATCACGAATTCCCAAGCAATACCCGTTCAATTTTCAATCATGCAAATTTGACACCCAATTCCACAAAAGATGAATCAATATTCCTATTTTAATTTAACAATCTCTCTCGAGCAATGCCTAACCTATCCCAATATATGATTCGACTATATTTCTATGACGAATACTAACATATCGAAATGCATTATAAATCCATGAATATCCAATAATTCACTCAAGGCATAGATGTATATTTCTATCCCCTATCGGACCCTATGATGATTTATACTATATCGAACCTATTTTCCTTCTTTCGAATGCATAAAACAGGCCATCACAATCACATAATTACGTGTACAATAATCATATGGAAACAAAAACGTAATAAATCATTCAATTCCGGAATATGCGTTTAAAGATGTCAAATATCTAAATCAAAAATCAAACGTAGTATTACAAGGTTTATCGATCTCCTAGCAATGATAAATCTAGCCTAACATGTTAAAAAGAAGAAAACATAAAAACATTTGAAGAAATGTCATCACCCGAATCAATCTTCAATCCAATCTTCACTTGGCGCGATGTTGTCCTCTTGTTCTCTCTTCGTTTCTCCTTCAAAATCTCTCAAAAACTTGTAAAAACAGCATCCCCTTCGTTCTGGTCAAGTTTTTGTTTATATAGGGCCTTGAATCCTTCACTTCTTGGCATCCTTTCTTCATTCTTTCCATTCTATTATCCAAGATATCATCAATTGGTAATTAGCTTAATTCATTTCTTGATTTGTTCATCGGGTAAACTTTTGGATAATTGCACCTTGGTCCCTAAACTTTCACTTTGCATCATTTTAGTCCTTTTTTCGCGTCTTTTTCCTGAATTTCAGCGTGTTCATCGTTATTTCCTACAATTCACAAATGTAACGAGATTAAGTCATAATTCAATCATTTTGCTCATTATTCAATCATGTTTGTGACCTAAATAAATGTGCAGAAACACACTTATCACTATGATTTTGGGGTTTGGGGTGTTTAAGCATATTACTTAGGAAGGAAGAAATTTAATTAGTTTTTGGGGTAGTATTCTAATTTGTTATTTTTGGAGGGCAGTAAACCTAACTACCTCAAATGCCATTGCCTTCTCGTTGGTAAATATTATATTGAAGGGACAGTACAATTCAAATCTCTTGATCTTTAAATGATTTTATTTTCTGGCATTTCCTTACAAGATCGGTACTTAGCTTATAAAAGAAATGAATTCCACATTTGGTCGTAAGCAGTACTCAACCTTTATGACACGCCACATCTGGGCTCTTGGCAATTGCTTCCATAATCACGTTTTTGTTGTAAATTGTCCCAATAATCATGGAACTTATGCATGTGTCTTTGATTGCTTATTGAAGTTCAAAGTATCGACTTTTAGTTTAGTTATCCAAATGTTGGATGTTGCTCACTTGCATAACATCTATTTAAAACGTATAACGTAATTCGTGACATGGTTGATGGAATGCACATGTGGCATCCCATCATGTCATTACCAAATCGCCACGTAAGAAAGTGTCTTTCATTACTCACTAAATTTTGAAAAACGTCTTCGATTGCTCACTGAACTTTGAGAAGATTGAATTTCGATAACTAAACTTATAAAAATGACATCAACTTATTCGTTAAAAAATGTGTAAATCAAGTGCATGTGTAGCGTACAAGTAATAAAGTGGGCAAATTTATCTTGACTCGAGAACTTTTGGCTCAAATTTATTTATGTTTTGTCGAGTGAGCACCCTCGTTTTTTTACCTTTAATTGGTAAAAGATATGCCTAATTTGCTAAAAGAATCATTTCTACTAATTTAATATGCCGAAGAAAATGCACATGAAGAGATGCCTATTTAAAATTCAAGTCTTTACCCTCTCCCAATCACATTTCTTGTTCGCTTATTAGTCAAATTTGTTTAGTATTTCTGGTCCATGTAGAGTTAAAGAAGGTAGGTCGACTCGATCCAAATAATTATTTCTACTATTTTAATATTCTGTAAGAGGAAAATATTAAAAATTCAAGTCTGTCATCTCAAATGAAACGCGTAGGGAAGAGTAGACTATTGAAAGTTCAAGTCCTTGTCCTCTTCCAATCACATTTCTTGTCTTATTTTAGCCTATATAGTCAAGTTTGTTGAATATTCCTTCGTTTTAGAGTTGTAAAGGTGGGTTCCACTCGTGAGATCAGCGTGACTTGGTCGCACAATACTCAACTAACTCACTCAAGAATTTTTCAAATTTTTTATTTTTTATTTTTGAAAATTAACTGAAGTCCTAAAAATTAGTACTGGTGTCACATGTATCAAGCTTTGCCGGATTCGAAACCATGTAGTCCTTTGTACACTTGGGGTCTAGGGAGGTTTTCAGGCACGCAGTGAGTCATTTCTTCTTTGGAACCTATAAAGTGCTGTCTGGTGGATGAGGAAAAAGTGATGCAATATAAAATATGACTTTTAAAAGAAATAAAAAAGATTAGCTATATTCTTTATTGCTAAATTGTCTGGAAGTTTCATTTGACAAGTCAGCCTACGGCTATATCATTGATTCAAAAGGTTGGCTTGTTAATAAGAATGAGTATGAAGTTGGGCCCTGTTTGGCACCCATTTCCATCAAAATACATTTTTCTCTCTCTTCTTTTCAACCACACATTCTTTATTAAAATAATATTACATGTAAATAAAAAAAATTTTCTTATTTTTCAATCACACATTTCTCATCAATTTACTATTCAAAAATACATTTTCACATAAAAATTCCTACAAAACACCCCCTTGGAGAATGGTAGGTAGAGAATAAGACAGCTGATTGGAACAAGTCAAAGGAAGAGAGTTTTATTTATCATTATTTATTCCATTACTCCATCAGTTATCTCCTAGGGTCGTCTTGTCTACACTGCTGTTTTCCTTAAAAAAAAAAAAAAAAAAAAAAAAAAAAAAAAAAAA
>NC_036247.1:16089308-16163973 GCF_002742605.1 Olea europaea var. sylvestris | reverse complement strand
CAATTGACAGGATGAGTGGTTGCAAACCAAATTTCGTTGTACAAAGCTGTGATGAAGGGGCACGTGAAACTGACCTTTTTATTTTAAAAGACAGGACCAACATAAATTGGCCTCTCTCCGATTACGCACTAATTGAGAAAACCTCAGAAGATTTATGTAGACAATATTGCCTCAATGATTGTTTTTGTGCTGTAGCAATTTACAACAGCGTTGGTCAATGTTGGAAGAAACAATATCCTCTCACCAATGGGGTGATAGATTCCAGCGTAGGGGGAAAAGCTTTGATAAAAGTAAGGAAAAAAAATGCAACTGCATACTCCTGTGTCTTTAAGAAGAGTAAGAGTTCCACTCTGATCATTATCCTATCAGTTTTCTTAGGCAGTTCAATGTTCCTACTTTTATCCCTCTTGTTGTATGTTCTCTGTTTCAATCAACAAAAATCGAAGAGCCTTCAACCATATCAAGATCTTCCAGGCTTGAACATAAGAAGATTCAGTTTCAAAGAGCTACAATTAGCAACAAATGGATTCAAGGAGGAATTGGGCAGGGGCGCTTGTTCAACAGTATACAAAGGGATCCTTAAGAACGACAATATTGAAACCGTAATTGCTGTGAAAAAGCTTCAGAAGATGGCTACAGAAGGCGAACAAGAATTTAAAGCGGAAGTAAACTCAATTAGCAGTACTAATCACAAAAATCTAGTTCAATTGCTGGGATATTGTGAAGAGGGCCAAAATCGGGTTTTAGTATATGAATCCATGGGCAATGGCTCTTTAGCAAACTTGCTGTTTGAAAATTCAAGGCCCAACTGGTACAAAAGAATGCAGATCGCATTTGCAACTGCTAGAGGTATTTGCTATTTGCACGAAGAGTGTAAAAATCAAATCATACACTGTGACATTAAGCCTCAAAACGTACTCTTAGATGAATCCTTCACAGCAAAAATATCGGACTTCGGATTAGCCAAGCTTTTGAAGTCAGATCAATCTAAAACCACCACCGGAATAAGGGGAACAAAAGGGTATGTTGCTCCAGAGTGGTTCAGAAACATGCCGATTACAGTCAAGGTTGATGTTTACAGCTTTGGAATCTTGTTGCTCGAGCTTATCTGTTGCAGAAGAAATTATGAACCAGATGTTGAGGTTGAGAACGAAATGATACTTGCTGATTTTGCTTATGATTGTTACAAAGAAGGAACAATGCATTTGCTAGTGGCAGACGATGAGGAGGCATTAGGCGACAAGCGATTTGACAAGTTTGTGATGATCGCGATTTGGTGCATTCAGGAAGAACCAACATTAAGGCCTACCATGAAGAGAGTAATGCAACTTATGGAAGGATCTGTTGAAGTCCCCATTCCTCCAGATCCCACCTCCTTTATCACTTCAGTTTAGATTCACATTTTTGTCCCAATGTATGATAATAATTTTTATGATCTTCGTATTAGCATCTATGTTCAAGTCACTCATTTTTAATCTTCTAATAAATTTATTGTAATAAAGTACTATGTTGTACTCAATCAACTTCTTCGTTATTGTAAAAGGAGTTCACACCGTGAAAGTGTAACTTTTTTCTATTTATACTTCTCCTTGCCTTACAGAGATGATTTATATAAATGATGGCTCAACCAAA
Source organism: Olea europaea var. sylvestris (assembly GCF_002742605.1). Lineage (NCBI taxonomy): Eukaryota > Viridiplantae > Streptophyta > Magnoliopsida > Lamiales > Oleaceae > Olea > Olea europaea. Next base: position 16,162,341 of record NC_036247.1, on the reverse strand, counting down.
TTCGTTAAGAAAGCTAATTTAAACCTGTAGTCATTTTACCCAACACAGATCGGCCTATCTCTGATTACTGGGATTTTGAGCAAGTCGCAGAAGACTGGTGTCTACAGATTACTGGGATGGATCATGAGCTAAGTGACGAAGGGGTACAAATGCAAAGTACAGTGATGGATTGGGTGAATTTTTAAGTTTAATGACCCCTTGTGGACCTTTGCAAAGTTATGTGTGACAATTTGGGCTATTATCCCTCTAATTTCACATAAATAAAATGTATGAGATGAGCGTGTTAGGATTCTGACTCTGCGTTTATTCCCGGTTCAAATTCTCAACCTATATTCTTTTGTATACTTTGTATATTATTGACAACCGTTAATCCAATTTACTCAACACTTTCTCTCTCTCTCTCTCTCTCTCTCGGTAAGACAAATCTATTTCCAAGTAAGTTTTGAAATATACATATCCTAATTCATATGCAAATCAATGCATTACATTGTATGATTACCTAGTTTGGTTGCAAAAGTCATAAACTATTTTTTTAAACGTTTATTGAGCCATATGTTAACTATCATAATGTTTTAGACCTATTTTGAATCTCTCAGAAATAAAATAAGCAACATATTATCTAAATAGTGATCAAAGCATGCAATATCAATCAATTACATAAACCAACTTCAAGAAACGGTCTTTGAATTAGAACGGTAAAATAATGGCTTATATCTTCCTAACACTAACAAGTTTAGGCTAACATCTCTATGATGACATTATATAAAAAGTTATCTAAATTCATCACCGGGAACATATAAGTTCACGAAAGAGACAAAATCAATTTCTTGCTATAGATCTTCAATTTCAAACCTTGAATCTTCAAATTCTTGATGTAATCAGATTTGAATCTCTTTCAAGCCTTGCTCTCCACATTCCAAAATGAAGAATGTCCAAGTTAGAGGCCCAAATAGGTTAAACTGTTGACCAGATTGCTTTTCAAAACTTGGATGACATAAGATAAGAAGCATAATTTTTGCCTGAATTTTGTATCGTGATAGCATGGCACAACGTGTTGAAGTTCTGTTTTTGCCAACCAAGCCCTCTCAATCACTTTAATTTTCATCTCAAATTTGCTCAAAATTAAAACCATTTCCAAAAATTCTTCACATGAAAGAAATATATTAACTTTTGCAAAATACTATGCAAAAATAGATACAAAAATCGAGCACAAAGAAGAAACACTTTATCGGTATAAGTATTCAGAGACTTGATACAAATAGATACAAACAAGTATCTATATGATTTTTCTTCTTCTACATGACTCTTTTTCATTCCTTTTCTTTTGATATTTTTAATTTTTAGCACACTTGTAGGTAGCTATTTTGCTTTGCCATTGATAGTGTCAACGACATGCTGCTTCTTCATACTGTTTCTTCTCTCCACTCTAGGGTATTTAGCACCTCTCAATAACGATTTTATATTTTTGATAATTACCTAATGAAGGCTACTTCTTCCGACACTTTTACCTCATTCTTCCTCGACTAGTGAAATATCTATATTGAGATTAATAATTGGGATTAGACTTCCCATGAATGGTCAATATTTAGGATCCACTTAGTAGCCAAAGATATTCACACAATTATTCTCATGCATGGAGTTAAACACCTATCTAAATAGTTTTTAACACCAATTTAATGACACCCAAATTATCCTTTCAAAGGACTAAAATACTTTGTGAAGCGATGACTCATGGTGGTTCAACCGGATTTCATTGAGCTAGCATAGAACATAAAGTTTGAGATTACCAAATCCCTTCTCAATTTTCCAAAGTTGTAAACCACATTTTTCATCCTTGAGTTTTCCCATAATTATTACTATTCCTTTCTTTTCCGTGCAATACTTGTGATCATTCAAGCCTTCTTTTCAACATTCCAGCCTTCCTCAACATGATATGGGTTCTTGATCATGGCAAAACGTAGAATTTTTTTCTCATCTTCCGTCCTCAAAATATCTCACTCCCCTCAAAATTTCATTAAGCCGTGGCTCATTGACAGGGATGATCATCACAAAGTGGTATATTCCAGTATTCTTTTATGTCTAAGAAGACAAAGTATATCGAAAAATATGAACTTGTCCAATTTAATGAGCACCTTCTTAACCATGCCTAAAGATTACTTGATTGATCTATCTGTCAATTGAAGAGAAATTGTTATGTCTTTTAGTTCTTCAGAATCTAATTTCCTATAAGGATATTGAAGTTATGATCCCAAACCTTTCCTTTTTTTTTGTAGACTTTATCCAAATTCTTCATTTGTATCATCCACAATCCCAAATCTTTAAAATAGTTGCATAACAAGGACAAGATGGATGATTTTCATCCATATTCTTTTAGTTGACCAAGAAAATTAAATTTGACCACATTTTATTAATTCAATGATGGAAAAATACTGGCTCTATAATTTCTACGTAAAATAATTAATTAAAAGTAAAAAACCAAAGAAAAGATATAAGAAATTATTCATCTTTTTCCCAAACCCCCCCTCCTCACCACCCCAACGAAATCCACCCACTTGTCGTTTTCGCCACCACCAACTGCCACCTTAGCCGCCGCCACCTCAATGCTACATCAAAATGTCTCAAAATCTTCTTTGCAAATTCACGTGAATTTTACAAAGAAATTATATGTTCACACCTCGCTAAAAGCTCCAAATTTTCTTTCCAAACTAAATCAAAACCACAAAACCCACTGACCTTCGCTCTCCCACCCACATGACGCTTTAAAAGATTGACAATTTTCCTTAGTCACTCTCCCTACCATTTTGTAGCGCCCCAAAAATTTTATAGAATAATCTAAATTCCAATATGCTCATGGTTTCTTTTAAGTTTGGAATTAATTATGATTAATACGATGGGTGGTCCAAAGATGCTCCATGACATCACGTGCCCCATGCATGCATGTCAAGTTTTTTAATTAATTGCATTGTTACTAATACTATTGTTTCTATCGCATCTAAATTAAATTATCATATCGACTTTAGTGATTATAATGATTTTTATATATGAAGAAAATTTATCAATTGTCAAATAATACCTTTTGTAATTATGCCTTCTATTAGTGTACACGTGCATTTTACATAATTTGGCGAAATAGTTTTATATTATATACAATGCAATTTATTCTTGTTTTAATCTTATCACTTTGCTGGCACGTCTCTTCCAATCCTCTTGCTGCAAATTTTGGCTAGAAACAATTTATCTAAATACAATCCTTACCCTAATCAAATATTTTATGTTGCCTATAACTACTAATGACGTGCACTTACATTTGGCAGGAACCCCACCTCTTTAGTTTGTGTCTCATTCTTTAAATTTAGTATAAACCTCTATTGTATTCGTATTCTACAAAGCTCCCTTGCCTTTTTATTTTCATCTAATCTATGCACATACACGACAAACAATTGTGTAGACAGAAAATAAAAATTTGGAGCGTGGTTCTTGGATCTTGTCTTTCAAATTTTTTTTGATCAAATGAGGTAGGATACTATGTACAAGTGATATGTCCTTGCAATATCATGATTTTTATATGTGATTTATTTCATGAAATGCTAATTAACCTACGGGTTCCAATGAAATGAAATGTGAGATCTCCTTCGGGTCTTCTCAAATGTGCTAGAGTATTAGATTGATTAGCTTTTGCTCTTGATGAAATGACGGTATAGAATGTTATGAATTCATGTTTTAAAAGTTATTGTATTGTATTGGATGCACGTATGCTATTGCATATAAATTACTCACTCCTTAAATTTTAACATTTCAGGTTAGGTCGGTCGAAGGAGATGGTGTTTGAGCAGTGTGCGGGTTGCCAAGTAAAGAAAATTTTCAAGAAAATATTTAAGAATAATTCTATTAGGATAGTTGTTTTATTTTTCTTTAATTCCATTTTATGCTCTAAATTTTATGACACTGTTAATTTATTTTCAATTAAATTAAGGGTTTTAAATTTCCAATTAAATTTCATTTCTGCTTCATGTATGTTTATGAAATGATATCGATAACACCCCAATATTTAAGTTGATAAAATTCGGGGCATTACATGTTCTCCATTAAAATAGGGAAAATAAATTTTGCGCAATTTATTTACCATCCCCGATTCACCCTTGCTAGAGTTGTTCCCAAATTGTTCAGCTACTCCTTAATTGATTCACTTAATGTATTTTGGGAACAACCTCAGTCGAATTGTATCACTCAATACATTTTGATTCTCAATAGTTGCACACATATCCAAACACCTAGAGATATGAGTGTTTACATTATCATCAGGTCTACCAAAGAATTTTAAGGCGTTTTGAAATATATTGATCACACATGTCCTCCACAAATGAATGTTCACTTACCCAAATGCTGGATAAGTTATCCTCAATCGATTTTCTACCATTAGTCTCTCGTTCTCATTAACTACATTTACAACCAGATGTGTTACTTTTCATTCACCATAACAATAATATGGTTTAGTTTATTTTTTGCCATTGAATCTTCTTGCTATTTTTGGCATACTTTTGTCTATTCTTTTCATTTCAACCTAAATGTTAGTTTGATTTCCAAATCAAATGGAGTAAGATCACTATATCTCAAACATTGTATACAAGATCTTGAAAGGAAAGAAAATACTGTAATTTTAACAATCTAGGTTTAAAACTAAGGAAAGCAAAAAAAATTCACATTAAATTTATAATTGATTAAATACTATATTTCTCAATAATAGCGCCAAAAACTTGATCGAAGAAATTCGACAAGTTCACGGTATCTTAGCTAAGTAATAGGTAGAGAATAAAGTATTGTTTCCTCAAAGATTAAGTACTTAATCTATTTCTAATTAATACTAATAGTTGAATAGCCAATTTATGAATGTTGATTTCTAATACAAATTATCTAAACTAATCTAAAGAGCAACTAAAAAAGTGTTTGTGATGTAGATTAGAAACACACACTAAGACGTCGAATCTCCTTTATAAATCGATTTTAATACAACTCAAAACTATGACAATACTTTTATACTTATTGATTAATGTTCATATTTTTTTTAACAGTCTCTCTCAAGTAGTGTCTATCCTGAAATTTGACCTTCCTATATTTATATAAATGATGCGAACATGAAAGAATGTATCAATATCACGAAAGCATCTATTTAGATCATGCAAAACATAGCGGTATATTTTTGTTTCCTACCCCCACCCCATAACAATTGTTATAATGTCCTTTATTCCTTATTATTTATCTTGGATACAATAATGATCACACAACAATTCAAGCGGTGATTAATTGGTTGGAAAGTATTAAATACTATAACAATCATCCCAAAAAAGAAAATATAAAATTTTGAAGTTTGACTTAATATTAAAATTTCAGAATAAAGGGTCCATGTCCTAGTGTAAAAGTTTAGTCTTGCATCACAAAGTTGGATCAAATCATGTAGAAATAATGAAACATCACCCCCTGAATTGAGAATATGAAGAAAAAGAGGAAAAATCACTAATTCTTGAAACTTTTCAATTCTTCTTGATTAATCTTCAGTTGTAGCTTCTTCTTCTTTGCCCCAAAAACCAAGAAATAATCTTCAAAGAACTGATCTCATATATGTTGCCTCTTAATTCCCCTCTAAAGAATTATTTTTGGCTTTCTTGATTGCAAGAAATTGTGTGTTGTGTGGTATGGGAGCTCCATTTAATTGTTGGATGAATTTTGATATTTATAGGATAAGATTTTAGTCTAAATTCATATTCCAATTGGTTTCCAAAAAAGAGTTAGAATCAAACAAGAAAACAGACTTTGATAGCCGGATCAAAGCCATTTAATTGCACCCTGCATTGGGCGACATTATGTGCTTGTTTGTGCCCCATTATTTGTGGGTAATGTATTATGAAATAGTAATTGATATTGAAATGTGTTGTTAAAAAAGAACGGATTTTTTTTATTTACGTGTAATATTATTTTTAATGAAGAATTTGTGGTTGAAAATGAGTACTGTATAAAAAATAATATGATAAAATGTGGAAGAATGGGGCACAAACAAGCACTATGTTGAATGATTGAGATCGCAACCACTAAGTTTCCAATGTCATTCAACTCAGTCCATACATTCCTCTTTTGGTTTAGCTTGAATCCTTTGTTTGTGCATTCTAGTCCCTCATCTTCTAATTTCATCCAATTGCAATTGCAACCAACTAAGTTTCCAATGTCATTCAATTTATTCCCTACATTCCTCTTTTGGTTTGGCTTAATTCCTTTCTTTTTGCATTTTAGTCCCTCATCTTTTAATTTCATCCAATTTGATCCATATCTTCTTCAATAATCATCACTTTAGTCCGAAATTTTTATTGGTGATTTCCAATTTAGTCCTCAAAATTTAGAATTCTTCCCTTTCCACCCTTCTTTGGTCTTTTTTCACTTTTTATCATCCAAAGCCATTCAATCTCAAGTTTATCATGCAACAATCAATTTTTAAATAATTTAATTAGTAATTCCCTCAATTCGACTCCCAAATATCCACTTCTGATGGCTTGAATATGTATAGAAATCACACTTATCACTTAGGATAAACAAGCTGGGTTAGAATTTGAAAAACAACTTTAGAGTGTGCATGTTACGAGCAAGAAAATGATATATTTGACTATTAAGGGTCAAGTTTGAATTGACTTACAAATCTATGGTGATTGAGTTGATTATACATGCACTTATCGAGTTAATGTTAGATAAGTTAAGATTAAACTTGGTGTCATAATTTTGAAGCCTTTTATAAGTCTTTGCATACAATTTCAAACAGATGAGGGAAGATAACAAGTTGTCCAACTATTTTGCTTATATCATGTTTTTTTGCTTGATTAAGTAGAAACTTTGTTCATGAACAAACAAATGCTCAAGCTTGGATAGTTGATAAGTGTAAATTTTATACTCATTTAGGCCATCAAAAGAGGATATTTGGGATTATGTTTAGAGAATTATTACTTAATATTGTGTATTTATTGTTTGTTTAGGAAAAATTCTGTGGTAGATGGCTTTCGGAGAAAATGAACGAAAAATTGAAGAAAATGATGTGAATTATGCATAAACTAGAAGGTTGGGACCAAAGTGACATGGATTGAAAGATAAATGACTTCAGGTCCAATTTAGGATGGACTCAAGCTGAATGAAAAAAGACATTTGGAGATGGTTTGTAGCTTCAGGCATGTGATTGCAAGCCCTTTACATATGCGATCACATCCACCATTCTAGGAAAAATAGTGACTAAATCTCCTTGCCCATGCGATCTGAATGGGAAAAGCAATGCGTAGGGTTAAAACATTTAGAAAATTTTGTTTCCTATTTTGAGTCAACTACTTTTTGGAATGTAATTGGCTCACATTTTTTACCTCATAAATGAGGAAAAATTCATTAATCCACATTTAACTTGGACAAAGGGATAGGAAGAGATATATCTCAATTAAAATCAAATGTTGAAGATTTGTGGCTTGGAATTGAAGATTCAAATCAAAAGAAATTTTGAGAATTAAGAAGACTTAATCGAAAGAATTCAAGGGAGAAAAAAAATTAAGGAATTCATCTCTCTGCATTTATAACTTTTCAATGATGAATATTCAATTCTTTTTGTCTTTCTATGTTACTAAAATGTTAGGCTAAATTCATTAGCGTTGGAATGATTATGTAAATCATTAATTTTCGGTTTTAATCCAAGACTTCTTCTATTAATTATGAATTCTGATTTATTGATCTCATGTTCATATTGTTTATCTGAAAGGTTCATCATTTCGATAAATAAGTGACTTATTTTGTTTTCAAGAGGTTCAGAATAAGTTTAGCACATCAAAATCAATATAAGGTCATATAAACGCTTGATAATTATTTATACCTTATGCAATCAATATAGACAATCTTGTGATTTAATGCGTTTCTAGGTATTCGAATTTAGAATAGGGATATTTCGGATTGTACTTTGAAATATGTTTAACTTTCCTAGGGAGAGGTTGTTGAATATTATAAGATTATCGATTGTCAATTTATATAAAAATTAGGTTAAAAGATAGAAGTTGAAGATTATGATGGAGGTTATTGGTGGAGTCGGACTCCTAACACATTTTTCTTGCATGAAACTCTTTTATCTCATTTTCATTAGCATTTAGGTAATTTTAGTATAATAGTTTGTAGTTTTAAATACAAAATATACAAAAATCAATTGTGCATCCTATTTACTTTTGATCATAAATGATAGGATTCAAATTAAAGTCTAAATCTTAGTGAAATGATACTCTTAACTCACTTTAAATTATTACTTGTCAACGATCTCGTACATTTACAAGATTTTACCCAAGAGTCAACATATTCTTTTATTTGGCTAGATTTGGTTCTCGATTTTTAGATGGTTATAGATCTGAATGTAATGAGAACGATGATGGTTACGTTATGGTTAGAATAGAGATGATGTTGCTTCAATGTGTGTATATTGGGGTGGAGTGCTGATTTTTCGTTTGTCTTCATTTTCTTTTTATCTATATTTATTTTTCACTTATATTTTGATAAAAATTAATTAAATTTTAATTTTTGCACCGTTAAATTGATCATTTTTAGATCAAATTTAGATCTTGTGTCAAATTAGACATTCATGAAAATCGTTCAAGGGTCTTTACACCGCACATTTATTAAGAAATTGGTGTGTGCTGTCGTAGACATCCAAATTTAAAATCTATACTTCTTAAAATTAATGTAGTAGCAGACGTAAGGGTCCACGAAGAGTGTTTAGTCTACTTTCTATGCTAGATTAACGAAAATGGGGGGTTTTGGTTTTGAAACAATCAATTATTAAGAAAAATAATTAATTAAATGAAATCAATATAATGAACCTCGATCCAAGTCAACATCCATCATTGGAAATTTACAACTGGTCAATGATCCACAAATAATTATTAACTCACAATTTTAGCATTCATTGTGGGAAAACAATTTCCTATTTCTCCTTAGTTTTAATTAATTAGAAATAAGTGATTTAATTAATGTTAATTATCAAACAATCCTAGACAAGCGCAAAGATTTAATTCAATAATTGTTTTAAGAACTAGAGAAATCAATGAACTAGATAACCTAAGCACACGCTATTGCATTTAACCTAGATAAATATTCTTCCTAAGATTCAATAATTTCCAAAGCAGCAAAGAATTAATCCTAGTTGCTTTACAAGTTAAATTAATTAAACAATTACAGATTTGATGTTTGACTAGCTATAGATTGTGGAGAATAATAAACAAGTATACATCCGAGCAATTAAACACAACAATCATAAAAATACACGTAGAAGAATATTTAATACTAAACATTTGAATTAAACAATAAAAACCATGTGGATCTCACAGTTATAATTGTTTCAAGTCTCCTATCTCCTTCGATCAAGCAAAGATAAATAGTTACACATCATAAATCTAGATCAAGAAAAGAGAGAAAAGTGGGTTGGGTGTGTTCTCTCGGTTTTGGACGAGTTTTGGGGGGCCTATATGTTGTGTACAAGATTTGTTTCCATGAGTAGTTGAATAAAATTAGGAAACTAAAAATTGCGTCCCGAATTTACTCTATGCGACCGCAAGGAAGAAACTTGTCCTGCCACAAGGAAGAAACATTTTTGGCCATAGAATTCTCTGAATGCTTATATGCAACCGCATGGTTCAACCGTCTTCTCAGCCAGACAACTTTCAGTATTTTGGTCATAACGTTTTCTCCCAATGTCCAATTGAGGCGATTCAAAGTGGGTTGGAAAGCTAACAAAGAGGGCTATGATTGAGATAGACGTTTTCCATTTCAGACATGTATTATGCCAAAAATGGGTCTCAAATAGAGGCTAGAAGTCTGGAGCAGAACTTTTTCGCTTGGAAGTTGATATGTGATAATATGATTACGCCCAAAGTATAACTCGGTAATTGTAGTACAGCTTTAGGGTGTCATGTCCACAGGGAGATGGAAAATAATCCAAAGGACCAAAAGGTGATTGTTCTTTCAAAATTTGTAATGATTTTACAATTTGAATGAAATCAAAGTTTACGTAGTGAAATTAAATCAATGTATATGAATGTGAAGTGTCGGAATTCCCCCAACTGGTTTGTGTCATTCAACATCATCAATTCATATGTTTTCACACGATTAAAGACATTAAATGTAACTCTTTAATCGGAAGATATAACATTAAGTACAAATTCAATTTTATGGTAATTCTAGAAATCAAGTTTCCTAAAAATAAATTCGCATAATTAATTATTGAAATCAGATTAAAAAATGACCATATACATAGGCATAAGACAGTAGAGAATCACACCAATAATTTTAAGTAATTGAAAATGCAATCCAAGAAATATTTCGAATATTCGATAGAAAAAGTGTGACTGAGTCTATGGAAATTCTAATAAATGTTAAACTAATGTCAAAACTCATTCAAAACATGAAAATCTGATTCTAAAACTATTTAACAATGAAAAACTCAATTACATGAATTAAAGGATGTCGAAATCACCAAAACCAATTGAGTTCTTTCGTAGCTTCACCAAATTCCTTAGTTTTCCATGGAGTTTCTCGAGCACCAAGGTGAAAAAAGAATAGGTCTAGAGGCGTCCCTGCGTTCTGGGTCGATTTAAGGTTTAAAAGTCGTGAAAAATTCAGTTACCATAAGAGTTTGATCGAAATAAGGAAATTGGGGTTCGGCCCCTCGAATGAACCATGTGTACACATGGTTATAATGGTACATATGCACAGTAGACTTGTCTAGGCCTCAGTAGTGGATTTTCGGAGTCTCGCGTACGCATAGTATAAATTTTTCTCCGCTAGATAGCTTTCAGTATTTTAAACATATCTTCCTCTCCCATTGTCCTAATGAGGTGACTCAAGTTGCCTTAGAAAGCTAACTCAAAGGGCTACAATGTTTCTTTAGATGTCATCTTCCAATTCGATCATATGATATGTCAAAAATGGGTCCCAATATGAGGCTAAAAATCGATGTGTAACTTCTTCGACTGGGAATTGATGTGTGATCATACTTTGATGATATTTCATCCCTTTGACCTCTTTCTCATCCGTTTGACCTCTAACACTTTTGAATCTTCATCATAAGGTTAAGCACAAGTGTAGAGTATTTGCACTTTAGCCCTCGAACTTCATTTCTTTGATTCTTGACTCCTTTTCTTGTTTCCCTTAGTCCAAAACTTTAATTCTTCAATCAATTGGCCTTCAATCTTTTGTATCTTCATTTTGCCTTCCGGTTCAACTTTTAGAAAATTGCAATTTAGTCCCTGAACTTTCACTTTCCTCCATTTTGGTCCTTTTCGCTCTTTTCTCCTAATATTCGCCATATTCATTCATTTACAACCTAAATCAGAATATAAGGATATTTAGCACATTTAGACATCAATAAATCATGCAAATGCAAGTATGAATGAATGAATTACTTAACAATTTGTGATATTATCATAATATTTCGGCTATATTTCATATTTTTGACTTCTTTCCTCATCCGATTGATCTTTAACACTCTTGAATCTTCATTCCATCACCCATCTCATCTACAGATTATTTGCAACTTGGTCCCTAATCTTTTAATTTTTTCCATTTTGGTCATTTTTAGCTCTTTTCTTCCAAATTCCATAGTTTCCATCCATTTGTGCCCTAAATCAAAATATAAGGGTACTAAGTACATTTAGACAGTAATTAATTACAAAAAAGCAAGTATTAATGGATGAAAAACACTACATTTCATGTCTTATCAAATTCTCTCACACCTAACTTTTGCTTATCCTTGAGTAAAATTTAAGCTGACTTTCACAAAGATAGTAATGTTTCAATGTTATCAACATAGAACGATCAAACTCTTCAAAACACATCACACATCATGAACAGACAATCTCACACAAATTATAATCAATTAGAAAGTATTCTCATATAAAGATGGAGTAAACAAAACATGTAAATCCTCACAGGGTATTAGCACTCAACTCTCATGTGTTTAAAGGGTAGGCTCAAGTTCATTCCAATTGAAATGATCTACCATATGCTTGCATATCTTCTCATTCTCCACCATTTAGATCAAATGCATAACACAAATCATAAGGTCTTTTTCACGGGTTGTAATGTGGCCTAGGGTCTTGGTGGGAAATATTTGGGTAAGTAACTCAAAAGCCATTGAAACTAGTGGAGTAAATATGAATTAACTAAAGCTCAAATGTATATATAAAACATGCAAGACCAATCTCTCCACTTATTGTTTCTTTGCATCTAGTTGTCACAACCCAACCCATTATTGTGATGCTAGGAGGAATCACGAACATAACTTCATCACTTCTTTTCTTGTTCTTTTTTCTTCTTCATCTTTTTTTTTTTCAAATTATCAAACTAATAATGGAACGTAAGAATTGTAATTTAGAACATGTTCAATTCCACCAATCATAGTCCTACTACAATATCAGACACCCCCATACTTTTTTCTTTCGCACTACCATATGTATCAAAACGATGAACAATTCTCTACTAGTTCTATGATTTGGGTAAGGATATTGTTTTTCCGAATTTAAAGCTTGTAACGTGGGTTTACAAAAGAAAATGATGTAAGGCTCAAAGGGGTCCAACAAAGGGAAAAATTAATTACAAGGTAGGATGTTTGGTTAAGGTGGTTAACTTATGCAACAAAGGTGAAATTAATCATGCTCATGCATGCATTTATCAATATGGCCTCAAAAAGTATCAAGGAAAGTTCCAGAGAAGCAAATCCATGGAAGAAAATCACTCATGAAAGAAAATAGTGAGACCAACATGGATGTGTCAGTCTAAAGGCTCAAAATCTCACTAGCTTTTTGCCTGCAAAATTTAATTACTATCATCCTCAAAGAAAATAACTAAATTAATTAACTCTAAGTTGGAAGATCATTCAATCAATCATATATAAGTCAGTCAAATACTAATTGAATCTAGCCGATAGCACATGCAAGCAAAAATCATTTAAAACTACGGCTTTTTCCTTAATTTTTCAAAAATTTTTCTTTTCCAAAAGTAATTGTGAGACGGAAGCACTATCTAAATTAAAAAAATAAATTAAAAACAATTTAAACTCCCTCCTCCACACTTAAAACTTACATCGTCCCCAATTTAAAGTAAAATGCCAAGAAGAGAACAAATTTAACCTAAAATATGAATGCGAAAATGAAAACGAAAAGTGAAGGAGTGAACTCCCGTTGAGTTGCCTCCCAAGCATTGCCTTTGTTTAATGTCTTAGGCTAGACTTATTGCTTCTTCACTTAACCGACATCAATTGGATTTCCAAGGCCCCATGTTTTCACCTTCTCCACTTGAAAACCTATTGCATAGAAAGGCCTTTCATTAGCAATTAGTAATACAATATGCGAATTTTTACCTGAATCTAGTAACTTTGGAAAAGCATTCAATACTATAATGATTTTCTGCAAGGTAGTATTCAAGGGTAACTCCTAATCCTCTTTTTCAAGATGTTTATCAATGGCAACTTCCTTTGCATCTTTTCCATCATGTTCTAAAATTTTCTGTTCTAAATTATCAATCACCTTAATAGAATAAACAGGGTTAGTGTCATTAGGATATTTCATGGCATCATTAATATTAAATTCATTGATTTTATCATTAAATTTCAAAGTAAGCGTGCCACTATAAAAATCTATCTTAGTTTTGGATATACTTAAGAATGGTCTTCCTAACAAAATGAAGGTAGTTTGATCACTGTATCCCATATTAAGCACATAGACGTCAGCGAGGAAAACTAAATCATTAATTTTCATGAGAACATCCTCAACTACACCTTTAGGATGGGCATTAGATTTATCAACTAGTTGGATTACAACATTAGTTTCATTTAAAAGTCTAAGTTTTAAAGAAGTGTATATAGAGTACAACATGACATTAATAGAAGCTCTTAAGTCTAGCATGGCCTTCTCGAACCTAGTGTTACCTATCATGCATGGGATAGTAAACATGTCTGGATCTTTACACTTTGCAGGGGGTTTTCTTTGAATGATTGCGAAGATATTTTCTCCTACGTTTTTCTTTTCACACATCTTAAGTTTCTGTTTTCTTTTAAATGTTCACAAGTATTTCAAAAATTTAGCATAGGGAGTTACTTGTTTAATAACATCTAACAATGGAATATTTACCTCACATTTACGGAAAGTTTCATAAAGTTCACTATTTGGATCATCTTTCCTAGATTCTGCTAAAGCCTGAAGGAAAGGGGGCACTAATTTATACTCAAAAAATGATGGAAACTTATGTTTTGGTGTATCATCACCGTTGGAAGTATCCTTGACTGCGATGGCATCTTTCTTCTTTCCTTGTTTTGACAATGTGGGGACTATCTTAACTGGTGCTTCAACCTCTTTGCTACTCCTTAGCACAATTGTACTTGCATTTTTCCTTAGGTTCACAACTATTTGAGAAGGTAATTTCCTCGAGTTTTGGGATCCCAATTGGTTGATTGCAGTTGCCATTGGACCTATCTGATTCTCCAAACTTTGAATGCTTGCCCTTGTCTCCTGTTGCAATTGTAAAGTGTTAATGGGAAGAGACTTAAAAATATCTTCTAAACATATACCAGAGCTAGATGTTTGGCCTTGTTGTTGTCTAGGAGGATATGGCTACTTATTTTGCCAAAACTTTGGGCAGTTTTGTTGCATAGGCTAGTTTACTTTTTTATTTCCATAGCTAAGACTAAGATCCTCCATCCTAGGTTGTAGGTATTAGAGTAGGGAACATAACTCTTTTGTGGTTGTCTAGGAAAGCTACTCACTCCATTAACTTTTTCAATAGGGTCCTCATGCCCTACTGCCAAAAAAATCCTACAAGCCTTCGTTTTTTGCATATTACCTACAGCCGTTTGACGAATAAAAGAAGTTAGACTCGCAATTTGTTGTTTAATGGATGAAACATTTGCCTCATTAACATGTCTAGAAGGAATGTCGAGTCTAGTGCCAAATTATTAAGAATTGTCTGCCACGTTTACGATCAAATTCCTCGCACCCACGGGAGTTTTATCCACAAAAGCTGCTCCACTTGCAACATCAATCATACTCATATCAGTGGGTAGAAGGCTTTCATAGAAATATTGAACGAGAAGTTGTTCTCTAATCTGATGTTGGGGGCAACTTGCACATAATTTCTTGAATCATGCCAATATTCATACAAAGATTCTCTATTGTCCTGCCTTATGCCACAAATCTTCTTTCAAATCTTAGCTGCCCTTGAAGCTAGAAAATATTTTTCTAAGAACATCCTCTTCATCTCTTCCCATGTTGTGACACTTCATAATGGTAGATACAGTAGAGCAAGTCCTTAGCTCAGTCCTTCAAGGAGAACGAAGAAGTCTCTCAATTTGATTTGTTCTTCAGTTACTCCAGTAGATTTCATGTTTGTGCAAACCACATGAAATTCTTTTAGATGTTTGTGGGGATGTTTACCTGCAATACCATGAAAAGTAGGCAAAAGAAGTATTAGTCCAGATTTAAGTTCAAAAGTAGTAGCAGCATCTAAAGTAGGAAAGGTTATGCAGAGAGGTTGTTGATTCAAGTTTGGAGCTGCAAGCTCCTTCAAAGTTTGATTTCCAATCTTTTTTGGAATCAGAATCATAGGTAAACAAGGGGGACATGAATGAGATTGTGTCCTTTGAAATTCCTCCAAATGTCACTTATCAACCTGCTCAAAGTTCTTTTAATGTCTGGATCAAACTACAAATCGCCTTGGTTAGAGGATCGAGTTACGAGCATGAACAATTAAAGAAGCTATATATATAACTAAACTAAACAAAATTTCAAAATTAAAAAAAAAATTCTAACAAAAACTAATGAAACAAATAAAAATCTCAAAAATATATAAAATCACTGCCCAGCAACTGTGCAAAAATTTGATGCGTGCTATCGTAGACACCCCAAATTAAAACCTATACTTCTTAAAATTAATGTAGTAGCGAACGTAAAGGTCATTTCCACGAAGAGTGTTTAGTCTACTTCCTATGCTAGATTAACGAAAATGGGGGGATTTGGTTTTGAAACAATCAATTATCAAGAAAAATAATTAATATCAAAGAAAATCAATGAATTAAATTAAACCAATATAACGAACCTCAATCTAAGACAACATCCACCGTTGGAAATTTATAATTGGTCATTGATCTACAAATAATTATTAACTTACAATTTTAGCATTCATTATGGGAAAACAATGTCCTATTTCTAAAACGAATCCCTATTTCTCCTTAGTTTTAATTAATTAGAAACAAGCAATCTAATTAATCCTAATTATTGAACAATCATAGACAAGCACGAAGATTTAATTCAATGATTTCTTTATGAACTAGAGTAATTAAAGAACTAGATAACATAAGCACACGTGGTTGCATACTTGCATTTAACCTAAATAAATATTCTTCCTAAGATTCTATAATTTCCAAAGCAGCAAATCATTAATCCTAGTTGCATCACAAGTTAAGTTAATCAAAAAATTACAGATTTGATGTTTAACTTAGCTATAGATTATGGAGAATAATAAACTAGTATGCATCCTAGCAATTAAACACAATAACAATAAATATACTTGCAAAAGAATATTTAATACTAAACTTTCAATTAAACAATAAAAACCAGGTGAATCTTACAATTATAATTGTCCCAAGGCTTCCATCTCATTAAATCAAGCAAAGAGAATTAGTTACACATTATAAATCTAGAGCACAAAAAGAGAGAAAAGTGGGTTGGGGGCGATCTCTCGTTTTTGGACGAGTTTAGGGACTTATATATTGTGTACAAGATTTGTTTCCATGAATAGTTGAATGAAATTAGGAAATTAAAAATCACGTCCCGGATTTACTCTATGCGCCTGCAAGGAAGAAACATTTTTTGCCTCAGAATTCTCTGAATGCATGTGTGCGACCGCATGGTTCAATCGTCTTCTTCGCCGGAGGGCTTTCAGTATTTTGGTCATAACTTTCTCTCTATGTTTGATTGAGAAATTCAAAGTGTGTTAGAAAGATTACAAATAGGGCTACAATTTTGTTTGAGATAGATGTTTTCCAATTCGGAACTTTACTATGCTAAAAATGAGTTTCAAATAGATTCTAGAAATCTGGAACATAACTTTTTCGTCAGAAAGTTGATATGTGATAATACTTTGGCTATATTTCATCTTTTTTACTTCTTTCCTCATCCGATTGATCCCTTACTCTCTTGAATCTTCATTCCTTCCCCCATCTCATCTATGAATTATTTGCAACTTAGTCCCTGAAATTTTACTTTCTTCCATTTTGGTCCTTTTTAACTCTTTTCTTCCAAATTCCATAGTTTCCATCCATTGGTGACCTAAATCAAAATATAAGGGTACTAAATACATTTAGGCATTAATTAATTACAAATATGCAAGTATTAATGGATGAAAAAAATGATGTTCCATATCTTATTAGAAATTCGGGATGAAAATGCTAAGATTGATAAGGTTGGAATCTAACTACACATTTTAAAGAGTTTGAACATCAGAATCAAATATACCTTTTATTTTAAAACTAGCCATTTCATAACCACCCATTCTCTTAAAAGAGAGGGTATCTCATCCCTTCTCTTAAAAGAAAGGGTAGCCATTTACTATTCATTCTTGTAATCCTTAGTTTCGCACTTGAACTGGTTATGAACTATTTACAAAATCGGTTCTTTACTATTCAATGTAAAATATCTGCCACTGCTACTATTTTCATTTACTAACCATTTGACATTCTATTACTTTTCATATCAGTGGAAACCACATGGAGGCACTACATATAGACGTCTGGAAGTCAACAAAATCAAAATAAATAAAAGACAAAAGCCAATTTTCAGTCAAAGAACTATCTCCATCTGAGGCAATTTGTTGAAGTGCTTTCTCTTTTCAATTCGAAGTTCTCTCTTAAAGCCGAATCGTACCTTTAAAATGGATCTAAAGAGTATCTATAGGAATGATTAATGTAATGTTTGTATTAACAAAGTGTCAGAAATATTAGCCCAGAGTGTAGGTCGGCTGACTTCTTGTCAATATAATTTATGTATGATAAAGAGTGATTTAAGACTTTGGTTAACGAGTTGAGGTCACGTAGATCTGATCCTACGATGACCACGTTGGCCTAAACTCTATAAATAACGACTTTTGTAACATTTTAAGGGATTGGCACAAAATACATAAAAACTTCACCTACTTGAAATCACAATCTATTATATGCTTAAGTTTGGATTCATTTTATTTGGATAAAGTTGTTTACAATTGATCATTTTATTTTGTAATCGTTATTTGTGATATTGTCCGTGCCCGAATTTTTCATCTTTAGCTGTAGAAAATCTCCCACGTCCATTATTACCGCAATTCTTCGACCGTGTCTCCTTTCAAAACATGTCAAAATTTGCTTATACGGACACGAGTGTGTCTGACATCTATTGTCCACATTCCCATTGCAAAAAATAGGATGTATGGAAAATCATACAGTTAACCACGAAAATTCTGTAGAAAAGAGCAACCCTGTAACATTTATTTAGGACGAATTCTTGAAGAAAGGGTCACCAAAAGGAACCATTTGTCTAAAACACCGTTGAATCCCTTGAGAAAAGGGGTGTTAGTGTTAAACTGCCCAAAATATTATCACGAGTTCTAACAATGAAGAGTCTGCTCCTCAAAAAACTAGGAAACCCCTCTAAGAAGGGAAAACCTCGCACACTGCTTCGTCAACTCACCTTCGATTTTACCAAACACATAGGCAAGGTGGATCAAGAGGAAGGTTAAGGATAGCTGCTAGACTTACCATGGGAGTGGCCACCATGGCTACGAACATGAGGAATATAACACAACAAAACATGGCTATGCATGAGTTGTTAAGGGGTATACAGGGTCAGAGAGGATACCCAGTGCTTCCATACACAGCTTAAGTGAATTTTTTCACAACCCACAGGAGAATGTCACCATGATGAAGAGGTCTGAGGCCAACTAGCTAGTTTCCAGCAATACCCCAAGAGCCCTCAGGAAAGGGAAGTTGGGGTGGATACGTCCACAAACTTTGCCACTGATCAACCTTACGAGGTCCTATTCAAATCTTCTCTAAACTATGATAATGGAGGACACATGTCAAAGGTTAGTAAGCATCGTCAACAGGTTACGCCTAGGACAACCTAGGAATAGGCAGGCTCAACTTCCTCCTCTAGTAGGAGCAACTTCAGTTTAAAAGGCAAACTGTGCCTATTTATGATAGGCATGAGAAGAAAGCTGAACAAGCTAGGAACCAAACAGGACCGTCCCAATCGCTTCGAGAAGCTGAACAGGCTAGGAACAACAAGGTGAGATGCCCCAACAAGGACAACACCCAGCAAAGGTGATATAACGATAGAAAAAGACCTATAAAAAGTCGAAAGCAGGGAAGAAGTCCCTCAACCAATGCTAGTCAAAAGCCCATTCGAGAAATTGACACCATTTTTGGAGGCTCTTATGTTAGGGAAGAGTTTAGAAATGCCCAAAGAAATTATGCCAAGAAAGCTAAGGACCCTCCAGTGGCAAGCTTCATAGCCAACAACAACCAACTGTCCATCGAAAGAATGATTCAACCCATCACATTTACCCAGGACGGTGTTGTTGGAGTACAGTATTCGCACCATGATGCATTGGTAATAAGAGTTGTTGTGGCCTACAATGATCTCAAAAGAATGTTAGTACACAATGAAAGCTAAGTTAACATCATGTGTAGAGCAACATTTGATAAAATGGAAGTTGATCATGAGTTAACTACAATGAATTTTCCCTTATATGGGTTCACTAGCAATAGCATTATCCCAAGGGAAAAAAATCACTCTAACAATAGAGATAGGGACAACGCCATTCAAGCTTATTAATTTATGGAATATTTTGTGTTAAACAACCGTTTTGCTTACCAAAGAGTGCTTGGGAGGCCCTTTTTAAAGGAATTATCGGCCATCACATCTATATACCACCTATGCATGAAATTTCCAGTAGAACATAGTATCTCCACAGTCAAGGATGACCAAAGAAGTGCTAGAGAGTGCTATTCCAACTTCTTTAAGAAAGCTGAATCAAGGGATGTTAATCTCATTTTAAGAGATAACGACACCAATGATGACCCTTAACAAGGGTAAAACCCAGAACAAGAGGATGACATCAAGATGATAGCGTATTCGAAGAAGAGGTTGCTTTTGAAGTATGATCGACCCCACAAGAAGGGAGAGCTGCTGAAGAAGCACCTAATCTTTATTAACTAGATCCCCATATAATTGACCGTAAACCACGAACAGCTCTAGTTGAGGAACTAGATAGCTTTATAGTGGACTCTAGAGAGCTTTCTTGTGTAACAAATTTGATGTCTTCACATGGAAGCAAGAGGGCATGGTTGGTATCTATTCAAAGGTTAGTTACCACCATTTCAAGATCGATTCGAATGCTAATACTTATCGACAGAAAATGAGGGTCCTTAATCCCGAAAGATATGAAACCTTGAAAGATGAGGTAAGCAAATTTATTAGCAATTGCTTTATTCAATAATTGACTTACCCAAATGGGTATCGAACCCCATAGTCGTGAAAAAGTATAAAGGGAAAGTGGAGGGTATGTAGGACTTTTCCAACCTAAATCAAGCTTACCCCAAAGATAGCTTCTTATGTCCATGAGTAGACTAAATGGTTGGTTCCAGCACTGGGCATGAATTATTGAGCTTCATAGATGTCTACTCAAGTTACAATTAGATCCCAATACATCCAGCGGACGAAGAGCATGGTCCTTCATAGTAGACATAGGTCTCTATTGCAATAGAGTAATAATTTTTGACTTGAAAAACATAGGGGCCACCTATCAAATATTAGTCAATAAAATGTTTAGAAACCTCATTGAAAAGACTATAGAATTATATGTGGATGACATGCTGGCAAAAATCTTGAAAATGGAGGACCACTTCAAACACGTCGATGACGCCTTCCAAATACTTTGAAGGTATATGATGAGGCTGATTCCTCTTAATGGAGACTCATCAGAAGCTACTTTACTCGCTAGCGATTCTGTTATAAAACTAATTAGAAATAGACAAACTTATTGTGGTCGATTTGTTCAAAAGTGTGGCCATGGAAAATCACCCATTTTTAGCCAATCATTGAAAACTATCAAATTTGATTGGAAATGGGCCAATGAACAAAACTTAGCAGCTTTGTTCCTAACATAGGCCTAATTTTGGGCAAATTCCTTCATTTAGGTCTTCATTTTTGTGTTTTTTCCTTTTTAAGTAAAATTTGTTTTAGTTATATCTCTTTCAAATTTAGTCGGATTTGAATTCAACCCATAAGATTAGGAGTTTCAATTTGTCATTATCTCAAATCATTTTTATTTTTTTGAATTTTCCTAAGGTTTTTCTATAAAAGGCATTGTAAGTCCTTCGTAGCAGCATTGATTGACAGAAATAAAGTTTTTTTGTGAGTTTTTTCATCTTGTGAGGTTTGTTCATCTTCACTATAACATTTCACTATGTTAGTTGGTAACCTTTACCATGTCACCAAGGAGACATCCAAAAGCCCCATGTTTCCTGATAGAGGAGGTGAATAGATAGAATGAGATCATACAGCTACGTCAACAAGTGGAGTTGTTGAACTAACAAATCGCTGCACTTGCGCAATAGCAATAATGCACTTGTGGTCTAACCATCGAAGGATTCTAAAGATGAAAATCCATTTACGTTACTTGATCATCCAATAGATCTGCCAGATGGAGAAGAGGTGGCTAGAAGGAGAATAAGCACTAGGAATCAGGGTTCAAGGTTGATATCCCTGAGTTCCATGATGGATTAAGTCCAAAAGAATTCTTGGATTGGATAACTGCAGTGGATGAAGTCTTGGAATTTAAGGAGGTTCCTATTGGTAAACGTGTTTCTCTCGTTGCGACTAGATTTTGTGGACGAGTAGTGATGTGGTGGTAGCAGACAAAGGTGACGAGGTCCAAATAAGGAAAGGAAAAGATTGGGTCTTGGGATAAATTAAAGAAGCTCATGAAGATGCGGTTTGTGCCCTATAATTTTGTCCGAACCATGTATCAGGGATTATAGAATTTGCATCAAAGCGTGGAGAAGGTTGATAACTATACGACGGAGTTTTACATGCTGATTATAAGAAATGAGGTGATGGAAACAGGAGAACAGTTGGTGTCACGATATGTGGGTAATCTTCGTCCCTAAATACAGGATACCTTGAATATGTTTGATCATGTGACAATTTTTAGGCGCATCAACAGGCGATAAATATAGAGAAGCAGTAGTCTAGGCAAAAATATAGGTCCTTTCACTGCCTAGTAAACCATAGCAGTAGACAACACGTCCTGTAACCTTAGCCAAGCTGGTTTTTCTAGAGCAAATCCTATTTAACAGTCAAAACGCTCTGGAGGTAGTATTCGTTGTTTCACTTGCAGAAGTATGGATCATAAAGAATATGAATGTTCCAAAAATTTGCGTAAAGGACTCTTTGTTGATGAGGATATGGAGATTATGAATAGGTGCTTGTGTTTGACAATGGAGATGCTGAAGAAGCACCAGAGGAGGAAGAATTTGTTGTTGGTGATGTGGGTCAAGCGTTGGTGGTGAGACAGAATTTTTTGACTCCCCTGGAAAGTAAGAGTGACTAGTTGCATAATAATATCTTCTAGTTTATATGTATTGTTGAGGAAAGGATTTGCTAGTTTGTTATTGATTTTGATAGTTGCAAGAATGTGGTGGCTGAGGATGTTGTTAAAAAATTAGATTTGCAGACTGAGAAACATCCTAAATAGTTTAACTTAGCATGGTTGAAGAGAGGTAACAATGTTAAAGTATCCCAGCGTGCTCTAATAAGTTTTTCCATTGGACCTACGTACAAAGATCAAGTTTTGTGTCATGTGGTGAAGATAGATACATGCCATTTATTATTAGGAAGACCTTGGCAGTTTGATCAATACTCATTGCATGATGGATATATCAATACCTACAGTTTTCTATTTGGGGAAAAGGAAATTATGTTGCTTCCCGACAAGAACCCAACAAAGAAGTTGGAGATAGTACCAATATATTAACCAGAGCGAAGTTCGAGATGAAGATGGCAAAATCTGGTTTAATATATGTGTTAGCAAATAAGCCAGTCGATAGTGAGTAGAAAGTCCCTTACAAAATTCAAATGTTGCTTGAAGAATTTCAGGGATCTTTCTAGAAGAGCTTCCAGATGGGTTTCCGCCACTACGGGATATTCAACATCAAATTGATTTAGTATCTGATGCTACTCTTCCTAATTGGGTACATTACATTGATGAGCCCTACTGAACATGAGGAGTTGTAGGGACAGGTGGAAAATTTTTTGGCGAAGGGACACATCAGGTAAAGTCTTAGTACGCGTGTTGTTTCAGGCTTGGGGATGAGTAGAAGACAGCCTTAAGATGGTTATATGAATGGTTAGTCATGCCATTCATTCTTTCCAATGCACCAAGTAATTTTGTGCAAGTTATGAATCAAGCTCTACATCTATTCATTGGTAAATTTGTTATAGTTTACTTTGATGATATTCTGATTTATAGTACTAACAGTGATGATCATGTCCAGTACCTTCGAAAAATTCTTTCAGTTGTTTGCAAGGATAAATTTCATGCTGCAGTGAAGAAGTATATATTTTTGACTAACTGGGTTGTATTTCGTGGCTGTGCTGTCGAAAGAGGGGTTCGCAGTTGATACATCCAAAGTAGAAGCAATAAATCATTAGCCACAGCCAAAGACGATTACAGAATTATGGAGTTTTCATGACCTTACTTTCTTCTACCGCAGGTTTATACCACATTTCAATAGTATCATGGCCTCAATTATAGATTGTATGAAGGGTGGCAAGTTTCAGTGGACTCCAATGATAGAAGCATCTCTTCAGTTGATTAAGCAGAAATCAACAACTTCCCCAATTTTGGTGTCGCCTGATTTTACTCAACCATTTGAGTTGCATTGTGATGCTTCGAAGGTGGGTATTGGTGGTGTGCTGAGCCAAAACAATCCTCTTATTGCATATTTTAGTGAGAAGCATTCTGGCCCTAAGTCTCGGTATAGTACTTATGATATGGAGTTGTATGCAATAGTCCAGGTGGTTCGACGTTGGCATCATATTTATTCCAGTAAGAGCAATTTTGCGACTTAAGATAATTCAAGAGTTGCATAATGAGGGCCACGAGGTTCATGATCGAACATTACAACTAGTTGCTACTTCTTTTTAGCCTTCGTTGCACAAAGATGTTGGTAAGTTCGTGGAGCGTTGTCGAACATGTCATCTTGCTAGAGATAAGGCTACAAATGCTAGTTTGCATATGCCCTTACTTATTCTGACTCAATATTGGACAGATGTTAGTATGGACTTTCTCTTAGGGCTTTCCAAGACTTAGTGTGGATTTGATTCTATTTTGTGGTGGTTGATCATTTCTCCAAGATGGTCCATTTCATTTCCTATTGCAAGAAGACTACAGATGCCATTAGTGTGGAATTGTTATATTTCCATGATGTATATCGTCTACATGGACTTCTTGTTTCTATTGTGTTTGACAAGGATACTCGTTTTCTTAGTTATTTTTGGCGCAGTTTATGGCATATGGTCAAAACACAGTTGGACTCCAGTAGTGCATATCATCCTCAAATGGATGGTCAGACAAAGGTTGTCAATCGTTCCTTGATGATTTACTAAGTTATTTAGCTAGTGATCACATCAAGCCGTGGGATCAAAAGTTGTGTCAGGCAAAGTTTGCTGACAATCACGTC
Source organism: Olea europaea var. sylvestris (assembly GCF_002742605.1). NCBI lineage: Eukaryota > Viridiplantae > Streptophyta > Magnoliopsida > Lamiales > Oleaceae > Olea > Olea europaea. The sequence goes on along the minus strand of NC_036247.1, from coordinate 16,137,524 downwards.
ATTAATCGAAGTACAGGCTTTAGTCATTTTCAGATGGTTTATGGCCTTGTTCCTCGTAATCCTCTTGATTTGTTCCAATTTCTACAACTATTAAAATGCATGGTAAAGTGAAGGACTTTATTAAACAATTGCAGGAGGTTCATTCACAGACTTATTATCATTTGCATCTACTATTATTAAGTATAAACATGATGCGGATCTTAAACGTTGCCATGTTAAGTTTGAGGTTGGTGACTTTGTTTGGACGGTATTGATAAAGGATCGTATTCCTGCTTAGGAATACAACAAGCTTGCTATAAGGAAAATTGGTCCATTGGAGATCATTGAGAAGATTAATCCCAATGCTTATCATTTGAATTTGCCTAGTCATATTCATACATCCAATTTTTTTAATGTCATGCATCTGGTGCCATTTCATGGTGATAATTCTGATGATGACGTTACTTCTTTTCCAAATTCAAGGGCAAATTTTTCTCAACAAGGAAAATGATGTGATGCAGAAGGAATTAGATTTTATGGAAAAGTGGGACCGACGTAGGTAGAAATAGACAATTTCCCAATTTTTGGAGAAATGTTAGGGTTGTCCTTTTTTTTTTTTTACGAAATTTTAGTTAAATTTAGTTGAAAATAGGCCAATGACCAAACATAAAGCTTGATCCTAACGTAGGCCCAATTTCAGGTAAATTTCTTCATTTAAGCCTTCATTTTTGCGTTTTTTCCTTTTTTGATAAATTTTGTTTTAGTTATCTCTCTTTTAATTTAAGTCGGATTTGAATTTCATTTGTTGGGGGATAACCTTTAAGATTTCCATTTTTGGAAAAAAAATTATTTTTTATTATTTTTTCGAATATTCCTAGGGTTTTTCCTATATAAGGTATTGTAAGCCCTTTGTGGCCACCTTGGTTGACAGAATAAAGTTTTTCGTGAGTTTTTTCATCTTGTAAGATTTGTTCATCTTCCATATAATTTTTCGATAGAATGCCTTCTTGTTTTCATATTTTGCTGTCCAGTTTACAATTTGACTCTTGCTATGCGTTGCTGTGTCCCCATTGTCAACTTCTATATACCAAGGTGGTGCAATTGCTTTAGTTTTCAAGAACTTGACTGTTGAAGTGTTGTAACAGAGGTGGTAGAGAAAATTGTGAAAGAAAAGTGGGATTTTGGTTTTTCTATTGTCGAACCTCCAGGACATCGTGCTAATGAAAGTGAACCAACGGGATTTTGTTTGTACAATAATGTTGCTACTGAAACAAGTTTTCTCTTAAATAATAGAATGAGAGTTAATTCGAGTTATTGGGTACTAATTTTATTCATGTTTTTCATCTGTTAGTATATGAAACTTTCATTCTTTTTGCATACTCCTATTCATTCAGCTTATTAGTGTACCATTGTTTACACTGTAGCCAGAGTTGGGTAATAAGAAAATCTTGATTGTTGATTGGGATGTACATCATGGAAATGGTACTTAAAAAATGTTCTGGAAGGATCCTTGAATACTTTTCTCTGTACATCATACATGAAAAGTTTTATGGCTCACTTCATCGGTTTTTTTGATTCAATGCAATTCAACCATAGCAACTCATTTGAACCATTGACAAAAGTTGAATTTATTTGCTTATTTTATCAGCTACTCCTCTTTGTCTAACTTTAGTATGTTTTCTACTTGTTGATAAGAATATAGGTATTTAGGGATGGTTGCTTGCTTAAACCTGATACAATATTAATTTAGTCTCCTACACAATTTCTTCAATAATGGAACTTAGCGGATAATCAGGTAATATAACGTCTTCTAAACCAAATTTGCTACCATCAATACATAATTAAATGAAGATTATTTTTGTCATATTGAGAGTAAGAAATTGACCATTTCCTCTAGGCACAATTTAGGAGTTTCTATCCTAATTGTGATGATGGGTCGTATACCATGATTGGAGAGGGGCCTGGCACAGGACACAATATTAACGTACCTTAGAAAAGCGGTAGGTGTGGTGATACAAACTATCTTGCAGTTTGGGACTATTTTTAGAATCATGTTGCTAAGGAATTTGATCAAACATGGTTATTATCTCTATGGAGTTATTTCCCTTTATGCAGTTAAAGATCTTTCCTTATTACAATGTTCATTTGGAGGGAGAAGAAATGAATAGATTCATTTCATATATTTTTTGTGTTAACATTTTAGGATCATCTAGAAAATTGAGTGTTTGAAATGAACATTATTACAAGCACCATTATATTCTAAGAACAACAATATAACGCTATAGAGGAATAACTTATTGGTTTTTCCAGGCCATCGACCACAATTTTAATTTTGCTGCAAAATCAAATTATGTCAGCCAGTCAGATATCACTACCTATTCTTTTTGGAGGTCCAACTGGTATTGCTGCTGGTGTTAAGGCTCAACATTCCCAAGTATGAGTTTCATTTGGTCCGTCATTATTTCCTTTAGAGTATCGTGCTTCATACTTTATATGAAAGCAAATCTGGCCATGGTTTGGTTTAGGTCGATTTCGATTCCAACTTGAAACATAAACCAAATTAGTTGGTTTGGATGAATTTCAACCTAAACCAACCTACGGTAGCTTTTAAACTGAAACAAACTAAACTGAATTGATTTGGTTCGGTTCGGTTAGTCAGTTTGAATTTTTAATTCCAATTGAATTTTTTTTTTTAAAAATTGTCTGAGTTTTGAGTCCACTTAGATTACAAGAACTAAGATAACAAAATAATTTTATATTATAAGAACTATTGACTAACAAATAAAATCACGTTAATAGAGGCATCAATAGAAAACTTCGAAGTTTTGTCATTTTTCTATGTATTATGTAGTCTAATTGTTTGGGTCGGAAAAAAATTAAGTACAACATAGTAAGCATTTGAAAGGAAATTTTCAGTGCTATTACTTACCAACAATATCATAGATTGGAGGGAATCGAGATATAGTTATGATATTAAAGCTTATCTTTTAATTTTTATTTTTCTTAAATTAAAAAAAAAATAGATTGAGTTGGTTTGGTTAATCAATGATTTGAGACTTTTAACCATGACTGAACCGACCCACCATGATTTTGTTTAAAAGAAAACCAAATCAAACCAATTACCTACATCGAACCAACCCTAATCAGTTTGGTTTGATTGATGTGGTCGATTTTTCTTTTCTTTTTTTTTCTTTTTTTGGCTCGAGCCTAGTCTCTATATTAATTTTTTAACACCCAAGTGTTCTCTTGTTCTTTCTTTCTTGTTTCTAATGGTAGAAGTGTGTGTATCCACAAGGATAACTTCTTTTGGTGAAAAAATCAACTCAATTTTTAATATATGACAAGATTATAATACAAAGTAAAAAGTTTGATCAATCACTGAACTTGGCACAATTTCACGTTGTGGTAACTGAACTTCATTTTTCTACTCAACGGTCATTGAACTTACAGACGTACCCTTCTATCCATCACCCACCATCTCAACCGTTTAAAACGGTCTGACGTGTCTTGATGGCAGCTGACTTGGCAGTCTACGACATGAAAGTTAACCGTGTTTGACCCAATTTTATTAAAAAAACACGACAATTTACAATAAACTCGAAATCCCTAACACCATTTCTCCCCAATTCGAACAAGAAGCCCTAGATCGATTTCCTTCAAATCCCTCCCCCAAACTGATTCTTTCACACTTGGCGATTGGCAGATCTTCACTGTCTTCACAGTAATACCAGTCAAAGGCTTGAACCCTACTCCCCAAAATCATAATTCCAACATCGTCTCCAGGCCCTACCCGACAAAGTATAAAACGGGTTTTAAGAAGCCTACATGGAGGGACCACAAGGAGGTAAAGTCGTTGTTTCTGGTCTATTATTTTTCCTCTTCCCTGCAAGTGTATAGTTTTTACTGTGGTTAGTAAAATTAGGTAGCAAAGACTGGCATATGTGTAAAGATTGATAGCTCTGATGCAGAGAAAAAGAAATTGAAATTTATGTTCATTTGTTGATTTTCAGAGTTGGGAAAATCAGAATCTATGTGTGTTGTTGTAGTTTAATGGAAAGTTGTTTCATTTTTGTTCAGAGGCTTTTTATTTTGAAAGTTAAAACAATTGTATTGAAACTGAATTTCCTTTGGTTCATTTATTGATTTTCATTGTTAAGAAACATAGAATCCGTAGCCATATTTGATGGATGTAATGTTCGAAGATGCTACATATCTAAAATTTAGAGACTACTGTTGATCTTTTTCAATTGCTTCTTTGGGTAACAGATAAGGAGGATAAATATGGACTTCAATAATTTGGAGAACGACATATCATCTGGAGAAAATGATATGCTGTTCGAGAAAAATGTGCGATGGAATTGATTTAGGTTGTGACAAGGTGGCAATCGGGTGGGAAGAATGGGATGATGTGGTAATAGCACATCAAAAATACTAGGAGGTCCATGATTTGGAATATTCATCATCTGAAAAATTGTTGTTTGGTATTTCATCTGACGATGAGGTAGGGTTTTGGTTGCCAAAGTTCATCTTTAAACACAAAAGTCTGTATTGAGCAAATCCAGCTTCAAGAATGTGCTAGTGACTCTACACATGCCTATGTGAATGAGCCTTCAAGAGGTAGAGCAAGAAGAGAAACTTCTACAGGGCATGCTGATTTTTTGTTGTTCTATCAAGGCAGCTTTATGTCTTGTTGATGGTGTTTGAATTCTGTTGGATATGCAAGTTACAGTGTAAAAAATAAATATGGTATTGATGCTAATTTTTGTGACATGAATTATTTTTTTAGGGATACTGTTTTCGAAATGTAAAGCCAAAGTTATCAACACATATTTAACCTACTTTCCTGTCATTGCCTATAATAAGCGAACTTCATAAGCTGCCTCTACCACTAGCTCATTTAGCTTCTAAAAGGCTCAACTGCATTACTCAAACAAGCCCTTTGATATCAAATGGTCGCGAACTACCTGCTGCAAGCATACCGGCAATGTCCTCATCTCCTTTAGCACCTATTTTACTGCCTTATATACAACCAGCAGTAACCCCGACAACTTGGACATTGATTGCAGAAAAGTTTAGCTTCAGCTGCTGTAATTGAAGGCAGCATAAACATTACAACAGAGGCAAATGGAGATTGTTCAGATCATTAGAAGAAGGTCACTAGAAAATTTTTGATACACAACTAGTTCAAATCAAACATAGGCAAATGGAGATTCTTTTTTAGAAATCACAACATCACGAAATCAATTATCAATATAGCATAGTCTCCAGTTAAATGAAAACAATAAATATGAAATTAGAAGCATGAATAGTCTAGCTGATATTAAAAAAATATGAAATTAAAAGCTAGTTACTCTCATCTCATCGCCTTCATATATGGAATATGTTCACGACTCTCTTGGCCTTCGTTTTCCACTGACTTTCGTTCTCCTTTAGCCTTGTGGAAGCTTAGTTTAAAGAATATGTTAACATCTTGTTGTTTGATAATTTCAGACGCAATCTTGAACAAACTGGACATATCTTCAATTGAAAAGCCCTTTCGTTCTTCTTTAACACCACAGCATTGACCTTCTTCTTGGAATTGATTACGGTTGTGGGTAGGACTTTTCTCCACTCGAAAACCCAATTATCTCTAGTGCAACAAAAGAATAACTGACCTACTCCTTCGTCCTTTCTAATTCCATCCATTTCATGATGCCTCCGGCACAATTTGGACATTGTAGTTTTATTGGGTATACCCATAATTGGTGGCTTGGTTCTTTGTAAATGTGGCAAGTCTCCTTGTTCTTTCCTATGAAACATAAAATGTAATGCATCCATTAATTACATATGATGTAGTAAAAACTAAATTGGAGCTATTAGCATATTAGCCCTATGATGTAAAAACACAGAGGACTAACGAAATGGGAAATTGGATCCTCGCCCAAGCCATATTATAACACACACGGGTGAGACAAGATAGCAGACTGAAAGTGACTTTGGAGAAAGAACTAAGCTTTTTTGGGCATGCCACATCTAAGAACTGCACTAGTGAACTCCCAAAATCAAAGAACGAAGCTTAAGAGATGAAAACAAACGAAATGGAAAATCAGAGCCATGGATAAGAGCATTGTTCGCATTTCATTATGTTATCTCGATTCCATTAACTCAACCGGATCAAAAAGACTAGTTTGCACTATAGATCCAATGAAATTAAATTAACGAAAAGGGAAAATTTTTCTTACCTCTACATGTTCTCTCCATACCAACATATTCAACAATCGCCTTTTATAGTTATTCAATTTTGGAATAATTATGATTTTGGGAGTAGGGTTCATGCCTTCGACGGAGATGTTTGAGGAATTTCACTGTAATGCCGATATAAATTGAGCATTTTTTATAAATTAGGGCTCCCAAATCGTGATTTTCGTGATGAACTTAGGAGAGGGGTGTTTGGTTCTTTTGACCTGGAAATTCCTTCTCCAGTTTGGATTATTTAACGGGCACATATGATCGTCATCTTTCACGTAGGCGAACTATGAAGATAGAAGTTAGCGGGTTAGTGATGGAGTACAACTTTGTAAAGTTCAATTAGTGATGGGATGCGAACTAAAGAACGGTGAGTGAAATGTGACATTATGCAAAGTTCGGTTACTGTTGAAACATTTCACTCTTATAATACATAAAACAACAAAATTAGATGTTGGTGCACATTATGGACTATTTTTTATTCTTATAGCCATCTTTTGACATTTTTTGGTTGCAAAGCATGCAAATTAACAATTGCTTTCCCACAATTGAATGTTTCCTACCATGTCACTCATTGTATATCTCTTACAGTGTTATGCATCATGGCATGCTTCATGCCTAGCATTAATGATTCTAACTCCATATTCATCAGGAAATGCTCGTCGCCTATTGAAACCTGCTATGAGGGATCCAAATCTCCTTTTTCCCTTCAAAATGAATTTCTATGTGAAAAGTCACCTAGAATACTGTGGACACCACTTGAGAGATCATCTAACGCGATACAATATCAAATTCAAGTTTTAATGATACCAAATTTTCGTTTTAGTCAACTAATTAGTTCAACATTAAGAGCGGAACTAATTAATCAAAGCAACAAGTTACTTTAATTAGATGTCTAGATGGTTAAACATACAGTTCAATTATCCTATGTTTGAATACCGCAGTTTATATAAATTGGAAAGCAATTAAATCAGCACACGATATGATGATGGAGAAATACCAACGTGGGCAAAACTCCGGGACCAAACCAATTACCTCCACTATAGACAATTCAGAGCATACAATGACAAGCCTATCCTTGTACCTGTTAAGACCCGCTGCCATAGCCTTACGATCTACTGTCGCAGACACCTCTAGCACTAGAACTCCTGATCTACCACCTACAGCCTCCTACTGTCATAGATTCCTCTAGTCTCCTGCTAGACCTCCAAGTCTACCTCCTGCAGCTCAATCTATTGTCTTCTATAGCCTCCTGGTCTGTATTGAATGTCTCTTCAAAGTGGACCACCAAGAATCGCCTATTCTTGTGCCTGTAACTTCGCTTTAATCTACCTCTCTCAATCCCCTAATGAGAGAGTCTCTTCCTCAACTGATTCAAGGAAGCACGGTGTTTTGTCTTCAAGAACCTTGAAGTTTTCCCAAAGATAGGTTGCCGGATCACAAAAATTAAGTTGATAAATTCTCTAGTTAATTTCACCTTGGATCACTTCAAGACTTTGCAATTTATACTTGGGGGTAAATAAGTATCTTAGGCCATTTAAAACTCTTTAAAACGCAACCTAGGATTTGGTCGGGTAACACTATCGCTTGAGCAATAACTCAACAAAAAACGAGTGACAGCTTTTTGCTCGGGTGACAAGGGGTGAAAAGCGAGCGACAAAGTTTCTGTTATTTTTGCTCGATCAATGGCAGGGCGAGAATCTACTGAAATTTCGATGCCGCATTCCTGATTTCAACCTCAAGCTCGAACCTTAATCCATCTCAACTAACTTTTTAAAATTGCAACCTAAGTCCCTGACTTTTACAGCAATGTTCAATTAAGTCCATGACTTTTACAAACAAACAATTAAGCCCATTTTTCCACAGAATCGCCAATTACATTTTCAGACCTAACAAACTCTCCATTTAGCATTATGTGACAAAACTAAACAAAATAAGTCAGGACTCTAAGCACAATATACTCTCTAAACACAATCTACTCTACCCGGTAAACCGAATCACTAAGTCTTGCATTTCTTCTTGTACCTATTTCCTGAAATTCAAAAATTCATATACCTACTTTAATCAGAGACACATTAACATGCTAGTTTAAGATGTGATATTGATGCCAATCAAAATACCAACATCACTAAACATCAAAACTCAAACAGATGGATGTGATATAGAATGCAATGCAACGCTCCTCCTTACTACAAACTATCATGAATGTAATGTAGTAAATCAATGTATCTATGTCTCTCCCTAATGACCCCTGAAGACATAGCAATGCAAAATGCAAGTAATGTCAATCAATGAAATCATGTGCATGCAAATGCAGTCGCTCTCCTATGTGTATGCTATTTTGCATGTTTTCCCCCTTAGTTATATATGTTTCTCTCCTCCTTTTTGTCACAAATGTTGAAGGGAATCATATCAAGAACACACTAAGAAATAACATATAATAACTCAAAAATGCAATTGATAGCATGCAAAAGTAACATTAACAAATAACAGACCTACTTACATACTCAATTCGGATCGGAATGGAGTAAAAAGTACAAATGACTAATTTGTGTAAAGTGTCACTATTCCAATACAAGCAGGACTCTAAACCTTAATTTTGTGGAAATGGACATGTCAATCACTGTCAATAGGTATATTCCTCTACTTATGAAAGTTAAACCATGAAAGTACAAGACCTATACTTATTATTTTTATTTTTCTCCCCGTTACTTTAAGCATTAATATTTTTCAAATTTTCCATATTTTTCAGCTCATCACATTTTTCATATTTTTCACATTTTTCTAGCTCATTAATTTTTTTATCTTAATTGCACAATCTTCTTCATTAGGGGAGTAAGATGACTCCTGTAGCGAGCTTTCGGCTAGTTAACCCAAGTCAATTGACCATAGCCACTAGATTTTAAGAGACCCTTCAGATTTAATTGATCAAGTCAAATAGGCCATGAAGAAAAACAATAAGATATGAGCTTATTTTAATGGGGGAATAATTTTCGAGTTTAGGTATACTAAATATTGGTCAATTCATTTTCAAAGTCACCCTATCAACATGTGACAGTCATTCCAAATCTCACATACGTGGTAGCGTACCACTAACAAATTCATAGTGTGTGCTTATACCAATTAATCCAAACAGACCTAAACAAGTAATGGAAATTATTCTACTGTTTATCAATTTCAGCTCATGCATGATCACAACCAACAAGTTCAAAAAATATATGTCATGATGTAGCAATTTCCATAACAAAATATTTGTCTTTTTCAATTTTTTTGTGTTTTTCTTTTTCAAATAGGAATGCATCACACACAACGAAAAATGTCAAGCACACAAAAACAAAAATAGAATCTGCATGCGCCGATATAAACAGATGAGAATGCACATGCATGAACCAAAAAGATAGCAAATAAAAATAAACACATAGAAGTGATGCACGCAATCATCATGTGACAATTAAGAACATGCATGCATCAAAAACTATCTAATCAGTTAGGTATATAAGTGTTCTTTCCCTTAAGAGCACCATGATCCACTTCCAGATTCTGCATATCACTCTTCTTCACCTAAATCTGTCTAGTTGGATAACAGTTCCTAGACAGTTGTGTCACCAACTTGGTTAAACGATTCACTTGTTCAGTAAGGAATCTAACCTGATGAACAAACACTTAATTTTTGTTTGCATTTAAGTGCATATTCTTATTTTTGTTCAGGTACTGATGACATATAGGGCAGATGTGACCTAACTCTCCACAATGAAAGCATTTTGTGATAAATCTAGGACCTATGTTATGTGAACGCAGACGTCTATTCCTAGGTCGATGGTCATGTACTGTCTGGTAGACCTCTGTCTTACAAATCCCTCAACAATAGGTTCGGGGTTAGGCACATGTCTAGGCTGATCAGAAGTAGGGAAAAATGTGGTCTTAGATGTGCTAGTAGTATCATTAAGTTAACCTTTATATCCTAGCCCTCCCTTATTTCCAGCCAGGTTGCTTACTTCTAGAAGATTATCTATCTTTGATGAACCATTAGTGAAGGCAAGAAGTTGAGACCTTCAGTGCTCTAAATCACTCACAAGGTTCACAAGCTGGATTTGCAAAGTCTCATTCATGGCAGTCAACTCGTTCACTTTCCTAGAGGACCTCTCAAGCTCACTGGTGAGATTTTTGACCAGAGACTCTAAAGCTTCATTCATCGACTTAAGTTTACTCATGATAGTGAAAGATTTCTTAACGTACGCCTCTAACTTAGCTTTCTTTGATTACCGCTCCTGAGTATAGTACTTAAAGCCTTGTTTTTATTGAGAATTTTCAGGCTTTCCTGATACATCTTCTCTTAGGTTCTTTGATATCTTCGTCACTCACTGACTCATTACTAGAATCCTCATTACTATCTAAGTCTTCGTCTCTTTCACTCTCCTGTTCAGATCCACTCTTAACCCTAGTTACAAAGGTAACATATTTTCCACTCTTCTCACATGTAAGTTTCTCACTCTGATTGTCCAAGCTAGACTCGTCATCAGTGAGAGTAGCATTCATAGCCTTCTTCCCGAATCTCATAGCACTGGAGCATCCTTCTTCACATGACTTATACCTGACAGTTATGGCATCTCATCGAATTAGATTTTCTCCTAGATTCATTCGGGTCACCTCTCAATTTCTCTTGCATCTTCTTCTTCCTAAAAATTTTTGGAATTTCTTAGCTAAGTAGGCCATTTTCTTATCGTTGGGTAAATCTAAATCAGAAGATTCGATCCAATTATTCCTAACAGATTTCAACGCAAGGGATTTTTCCTTAGTAGAATTGTTTAAGGTAAGCTCATAGGTCTATAGGGCTCCAACTAGCTCATCTACCTTGATAGTGTCAATGTCCTTACTTTCTTCTATAGCCGTGACTTTAGGCCTGAAACACTCGGATAAGGATCTAAGAATCTTTCTAACTATCTTAGGCTCAAGGATCTTCCCACCTAGGTTGAAGGAAGAGTTCATTATGTCGTTTAAGCTTGCATAGAAAACATCAAACATCTCATCATCTCTCTTGCTAGTCTCTTCAAACCTAGTAGCCAGCATCTGCAATTTTGAATTCTTAACCGCCCGTGTTCCCTCATATGTGGTTTTTAGAATATCCCAGACTTCTTTAGCAATCTCATACATGGATACTTTATTAAATTTTTTTGGGGAAAATAGACATAAACAGGCATGTAAGGCTTTACTATTCCAATTGAATCGATCCAATTTAGCTTTACACCAATTCTCTATGGGGTGGGAGTGACAACACCATCTACTATGGACTTAGGGATAGACCAACCATTCATAACACTCAACCAAATCTTCGAATCCGTAGATGCCAAAAATGCCATCATCCTCACTTTCCAATAAGCATAATTATTCCCATCAAAATGGGGTGGCACACTCAATGAAGTACTCATCTAGACTATGTAAGGTCAGGATACCCACTCGAGTTCTAATACCACTTGACAAGTCACCTAAAACGTTGCGGATACCACTTGAGAAATAGTCTAACAGGATACAATGTCAAATTCAAGTTTTATTGATACCAAATTTTCGATCTAGTCAATTAATTGCTTCGACCTTAGGTGCGAAATTGATTAATCAAAGCAACAAGTCACTTTAATTAGATGTCTAGGTGGTTAAACATACAATTCAATTATCCTATGTTTGAATACCGTAGTTTATATAAATTGGAAATCGATTAAATTAACACACGATATGATGACGGAGAAACCCCAACGTGGGTAAAACTCTGGGACCAAGCCACTCCTATAGACAATTCATAGCATATAATGACAAGCCTATCCTTAAATCCGTTAAGACTTATTGCTACAGCCTTATGATCATTGCTGTAGACACCTCTAGTGCTAAAACTCTTGATCTACCTCCTGAAATCTCCTACTGCCATAGATTCCTCTAGCCTCCTGTAAGACCTCCAAGTCTACTTTCTACAGCCCAATCTGATGTCTTCTACAGCCTCTTGGTCTGTAATATATGTCTCTCCAAAGTGAAACACCGAGAATCGTCTGTTCTTGTGCTTGTAACTGCACTTCAATCCACCTCTCTCAATCACCCAATGAGATAGTCTCTTCCTTAATTGATTCAAGGAATCACGGTGTTGTCTTAGAGAACCTTGATGTTTTTCCCAAAGTTAGGTTGCTAGATCACAAGAATTAAGTTGATGAATTCTCTAATTAATTTCACCTTGGATCACTTCAAGAATCTTGTAGATGTTATGGAGATGAAAGCTCAATGTTGTAACCTTTACTTCTCACGTCCAAGACTTTGCTATTTATACTTGGGGATAAATAAATGTCTTGGGCCATTTAAAAACCTTCAAAATGCAAACTAGAATTGGCCAGGTAACATTGTCGGTTGAGCGATAACTCAGCGAAAAGTGAGCAACAAGGGGGCAAAAATCGGGCAACAAAGATTCTATTATTTTCGCTTGAGCGATGGCAGGGCGAAAAGCAAGTGAAATTTCGGCGTCGCATTCTTGATTTCAACCTCAAGCTCAAACACTAATCCATCCCAACTAACTTTGTAAAATTGTACCCAAGTCCCTGACTTTTACAACAATGTTCAGTTAAGTCCATGACTTTTACAAACATGCAATTAAGACTATTTTGTCCACAGGATCACCAATTACATTTTTAGACCTAACACTATCAGTATTCAAATTTGATTCGCTGCTTTAATTTTCAATACCACCTCTCAGTTAATACTAACTCTATGCATCACAGACATAGTAAATCATTCCATGTTTCTGCCGAAACTCTTAATTCCAGTTTTTATCTTCTAATAGGTAAAGCTATTGTATATTATCCAAGTCCATTGTACTTCTACTTTCCATCATATATACTAATAGCTTATCTCTTTTCAAAATTTTCTAGCAGATAAACGCAAGGAAGAAGATATTGCAATCATTGCTTTTTCAAAAAGGATTTACTATGCCCTAGAGACACTTTTTAACTGTGCCATATGGAAATTTACCTCATCAAATTAACTTCATTTGACCAACCTTATTTGAAGCACACCTCTCCTCGATCCTTAATATTTGACACACTAACGTTATGTTAAAAATGAGACAACCCATGCATGCACAGGCAACTGATTGGTGTGTTTCTCCTTTACGTTTCATTACTTTGTCCCTGTTTGGTGGGAGATTAAAATCAGGTTTTTAGTAGATTTTGACAAAAGTTGATTGAATACGTGGTGAAAAAGATTGGATCCCTTAAAATATGTGGTTAAATTTAATTATTTACTTTAGTCTAGATTTAAATATAAATCTAATTTCTATCAAGTAGGGGCTTTATAGAATCTAAAGTGGGAATCTAATTGTTCGCAACAAGACTCCCTGATATTTAAATTAATAACTTTGAATGTCATTTTTGGTAATATTTAAATAATTAAAATGCATATGTCTGTTAAGAGATGGTTCATAGGATCACCAATTTCTTCCATTTGCAAGATAGTTTGAAAATTTTCTGTCACATAATTTTACTCTACGATAAAGGATGAGATAATTGAACTGCACACAACAAGATTAAAATGCTAACATGCTATACTTTTTCTTGTCATGATAGACATTAATATGGTAACTAAGTCATGTAGCTCATCACACTTATTTATAATAATTTTATATGGTCAAATGGTACAAATCACGTTTTAGCCGAAATTTCACAACTTTATCACATTCCATCACATATTTTTCCTCAAACTGACGGAAATTTCTTAGTTGGTAGTCATATTAATCTTTCACAAAATCTCTACATGGTACCCTAAAAATGAAAATGAGAAAATGATGGCTATGATAATGTTGTTAGATTAAAATGATTGTTTTTAATNTTAACACTTTTATGACATAGGGCAACTTGACATGTCATGACCTAGAAGCTTCTGAGTAACTACTCAGGACCTTGGAGTTACTCAGATGGGTCCCATGTAAACTCAAAGTGTTAAGAGATAGAAAAATAATGATCAAGGCGAAAGAAAGAAAAAAAATGAAGAACTGGGAGAACAGAGAAGAGTCTCATGCATTATGTGAATTAACTATTAAGTCTCCATTATCAAATTTATAAATGATTTACAAAAAAGAATAGCAGTCGATCATATAAAATGTGTGGACAATTCGTTTGGCAATTTTATAAATGATGTAAAAAAGAAGAATAACTGTGAATCCTACAAAATGTGAATAATAATAAATAGTATTTATAAATATATAATTGAAATTCATTTTTGACTTTGACTGATTTATAAATTTATTTTCAAATAGATGCTAAATTTTTAAATACACATGTGGTGCGTGTCAATATAGTTGGACCCCAATTTCACATCATCAAAATTAACTTTGCTATGGAAATCCCTCGATAAATCTTGATTCCGGGCTCAGAAAACAATCAAATGAACACGGCGTACCTCGACTTGACCCAAAACTTCCATTGCACTTTGGACTGCCCTGAGCTCTCTCGAACCCCACAAAGGAGAAGGAATGGTGGTGGTAATGGGAAGAAAAAGAAGCAACAATAGGGACTCACTCCAACAACCACGTGATGCGTGTTAATGTACTTGGACCCAAATTTCACATCATCAAAATTAACTTTTTCGTCGAAATCCCTCGATAAATCTTGAATTCGGGCTCAAAAAACAATCAAATGAACACTATTGTACCTCGGCTTAACCCAAAACTTCCACTACACTTTGGACTACCCCGAGCTCTCTCGAACCCCAAAAAGGAGAAGAGATAATGGTGGTAATGGGAAGAAGAAGAAGCAACAATGGTGGACTCACTCCAACAACCATCAAGGCGATTGCCCCCTCACCTTTCGGTTATCTCTCTCTCTCTCGGCTCTTCCATCTCTCAGCACACACATGCCCACCATCAAAGAAAATAACTGTAAGAAGATGGCATATATATAGGGATGGTTTGGGTCATTCCAATTGGGCTAAAGGTTCACTAAGTGGGCTACCAATTAACCAAAACTAATGGGTTAATATCTAACTTCACATTAATCACTAAATGGTCCAACTAACCAAAGAACCATCCAACCCCAACCTGAGCCATCCAAAATTGTAGTTCATTTTTGAGTCGAGCCAAGTCCATGGTGTCGATAAATAATCCGACAACTATTTTAAATCATTGCCCAGATTATTGGGTATCAATACCCAACAATCTCTACCTTGATGCCCAATAATCTGCAAGCAAACAAAACACAAAGTTTATACTTGCACAATCAAGGTAATCCAATAAAATTGGAATCACGGACTTTATCTCATGTTTTCAACCTAAAACACATGCCATATCTGCTCCATGTACTCACCGGGGCTAAGGTCAAGAACACCCAAATAGGAACAAAATATTAATGTGATGAAGATATTATATATGATAATACATAGATCTTTTCAAAATCACATTTACACAGAACCACTAATTAATACAGAGTTAATCAACACATTATCAAACGCATATGCAACAAATGCATAAATGACCCCCGAAAGATCTCACCACACCTATCCTATCACATTCCATGTTGCTCACACCTCGAGACCACATATCTCCTCTCATCACCCACCATGCTCACTAGACTGATCAACTTATGTCTAATTATTAAGTTACAGTGGATCCTAAGCTCGTGGAATAATCCTCTATGACATATCACTTCTCCCAACCTACGTGGATAATGGGTCTCTACTTTATAAAAGTGATAAAAATGCCTCTCTCACACTTCACCTAAATAGGATCTCTTCACAGATAAAGAATTCTAGACATTTAATCACATCTCCACTCATAATCCAAATACCACATAACACATCCTTGGTACAAACCACAAAGTACCCCTAGGTATCTATACTCTACCTTACCATAAGACATCCTCACTGCTAGTGCATCACAAACTCACTATGGCAAATCAATACCTTTCAGCGACCACAAAGGTTAGGGCTCAATATAAGTTTACCCACGCACCACAAAGTTGCTCCAATCACTAATGCTCCAAAAATCCAAAGGAAAGGGTGAAGGTGGCACTCATGAAGAGAATCGAAGAGAGAATTTGGTTACTTCACTGCACTCACAAAAGAGGCTCACAAAGAGAAAAAAATATAACTTTAACATGACTGCCTCACACAATCTCACAAACCACACATGCTCTCAAAGATAAAGGAGAAAATGGCTGCCCATTTTTCTTTTCACTACCACACTCTCACATCACTCACAGAGAAAATAGAGTACGCCACAAGTCTTAACCTACTATGCATGCAAACACATTACACAAAGTAATAAATCACTCTAATTGATGCAATTACACACATGAAACATATTGAAAGTGTAATGTACCAACGTAAAAGAATTAAGCAATTACATGCATGCAAAAAAGATTACACATAGATGCAATACAGTAACCAAGTTTACTCTCTCATAGGGTCACCACTCTAACCTAAAGTCACATTCGCCTCAAATCTCATATTATCTTTCCCTTTATTATTCTCCTAGAACAATCTCTTTCACCATGTTCAAATTTTACCACAGTTAAAACATATTTTATTTTTCGCACTTGTATTAGACCTACATTTGCCTTCAATACCAAACAATGATCACAAGCAAAGTACATACATAATTCATTGAAAATAGTCCAACAAACATTCCTAAGGTCTCATGCAATTCTAACGGTGTAGAAAAAATTGGTAACAAATTCACATGAAATTCAAGGCCAATAATTAACATATAATTCCTAGATCTAGCAACACGCAATGATTACCCATTCATGGTAATCCCAAACCTAATGTCACTCCACACGATGACTTCTAATGCGAAAAATAAATAATTACCATAACAATAATTTTTAATTGCAATAACAAAAGACAAAGAGCACGATATCGAGTGAACCACGTCAGAAGGTCCATAAATATCGAGAAATATGAATTCACCGCTTTAGGATCATCACTATTTATCCTAAAGTTATTAGCAATCGCAGCAACACAAAAGCAGCACCTGACACCCAAACGTCCAAGGCCAAAATCGTCCAACTTTCATTGCATTACTCAAAATTGAAATCCGACAACACCATAGGGTTTGTCTCATCTCCGCCAACATTTTGTCTGAAGATACCATCGTTGCAATGCCAGCCACGAGCCTACATGCGCCCTATCAGATTCCTTACGCGCCGTCGACGTCGGCATCGATGACGGCCATGCACCACCCTGCCTGAGCCGCCTCAGTCTGCACAGTCCAATGGTGGTGTTTGTTTCTTCAAACTCTTTTTGATTTGGTTAGAAAATGCGTTATATAGGTACAAATTTTTGACATTTTTTCTGTCTAGAATTCGACCGGCTTTTAGATTTGATTGATAAATCTTGATTCCGGGTTCAGAAAACAATCAAATGAACATCGATTTAACTCAACTCGACCCAAAATTTCAATTGCACCTTGGACTGCCCCGAGCTCTCTCGAACCCCGCAAAGGAGAAGGGATAGTGGTGGTAATGGGAAGAAGAAGAAGAAGAAGAAGCAACAATGGTGGACTCACTCCAACAACCACCAAGCCGATTGTTCCCTCACCTTTCAGTCGTCTCTCTCTCGGCTCTTCCCTCTCTCAACACCCACCCACCCACCATCAAAGAAAACGGTCACAAGATATATATATATATATTAATGATATTACTGAGGAACGTCTTTATCAGAATGTTTTTGCTTCTCACTTTGGTCAATTAGAAATAATTTTTCCTTTGAGTTTCATTTTTGCGAACGTACACCCCAGTCGGGATACTTAACGCATTAGCTACAGCATTGCACGGGTCGATATGCACAGCGCCCTTGCCATTCACACCAGAATAAATAGAGTTTTTCGAAAAAACATGCTAGTGGAGGAAAACCTCCTAGGGATGAGACACATAGGGCTAAAGAGAGAGTATTTTCTCAATGAATAAGTAATTGTAGGAGTTAAATCTTGATATAATTTGAAAAAGCAAAAAAGAGGTCCCATCGATTGAGTATGATTGTATGTGTGATAGCATATATATATGTGTGTGTGTATGTGTGTGTGTGTCACTCCAATTGGGCCAAAGGTTCACTAAGTGGGCTACCAATTAACTTAAACTAATGGGCTAATATCCAACTTCATATATAATCACTAAATGGTCTAACTAACCAAAGAACTATCCAACCCCAACCCGAGTCATCCAAAAGTGTAGTTCGTTTTTGAGTCGAGCCAAGTCCATGGTGTCGATAAATAATCCAACAACTGCTTTAAATCATCGCCCGGATTATTGGATATCAAAATCCAACAAACTTTACCTATGTCGACCACTCATATTCCATGTCGCCATAAAGAGGGATTGGACGAAACGACGAAAATGACATGGCAACTTATATAAAATGCAATTGCCTTCTTGATGGAAAATATTGCATTGAAGGGTTCCACCCAATTCAAATCTATTGATCGTTTCCAAAATGATGATTTGATATTCTAGCATTTCCTACAAACGAGCACTTATCTTAAAAAATAAGTACATACTTGTCTATCATAATCAATGAAAATAAATTTTGAAATAGTGAATTTTTGAAGAATGCGTGGTTAAGAAATAGGAAAAATTGAATCTATGTGCAAAATATTTTATTGTGAAAATGTGTGGTTTAACAAGAGTTTGAGATTTTATTTTTTATTTTTTAAATAATGATGGATAAATAAGGGCTTAATGGAACCAGTATTTGACAGTGAGCAGTACTCCACTTGTATGACATGTCATGCATTGACTTTTTGAATTTACGTGTAAAATATTATATTGTAAAAATGTGTGGTTAAAAAAGAGTTTGAGATTATTTTTTTTAAGTAATGATGGATAAATAGGGGCTTAATCGAACCAACATTTGATAGTGAACAGTACTCCACTTGTATGACATGTCATGCATTGATTCCTTTTCAGATACCAGCATCTCCTCACTTGCATGCACTCACAAACACTAGCTAACGAAGATTTGATAGTACGTTGCCTCCGTTTGTGATTTTTTTTTCTTCTTCCAAATTATAAGTTGGTAAAAAGTAGTTCTGGATAAATAGATACTATTTATGATTACATCGAGTTTTTTGGTTAAAATCTATAATTGATACTTTAGATCAATTTAGAGAAATATTAACATAATAACGATTTATACTTGCTGGAATTTGAATATAATAGGATTAGGAACATAATTTGCTGAATTTTTAGTACAAGTTGTAGAGAGATTTTCCATAACAAAGTCTTTGTTATTGGACCATCATCCTTTTATAAAGGTCACCAGACTAAAATTTGTTGTCCTAATTATATTGGATCTTGCTACTCGTATATCGGGATTGATCGACCCCCTCACAACAGGGGTTCACTTTTTTTTTTTTTTTTATTCGTCTTGGGCCCCCCAGTTGTGAGGGGTCGATCAACCCCGGTGTACAAGTATCAAAATCCAATTATATCAGGTTACAGTGCCAACCTAGCCCTATACACAACCATCCTTTTTGGAGAGATTTGGTCCGCTAGAGAGTTCAGTTGTAGCAAAATCATCATGATGTCTAGGCCCAGCACTGCAACTTAATTAAGGTAGGTTCGAGCGGGATTGGGGTGGGGTGGGACAGGGCCATTTACCAGCCCGTTTAACTTTTCTTTTATTTATGTTATTTATTTTTTATGTCTTTAGTTGGTGAAAATTATTACTTCTCTCCCAAATTTTCAAGAACAGTCACATTTTCTTTAGAAAGGATGATAATTCTTTTCTTTTTGTTTGATAAAATTTTTTAATTTGAAGTAAACTTTAAGTGGTCAAGGACCATATTTTTCGTACCCGTCCTATACCCACTTCGAGGCAACAGCCCCCGTCCCGCCCTTGTCCCATTAATCGATTAGACAGACAATCCCCGCTCCGCTCGGGACATGGCTTGAGGGTATCAGGTTTAATAGATTTGTTTGCCCTCCATGGCTAGATGCTCTTACCTTTTGGCCTGGTTATGTGTTTATTTTATTTTGCTTTGCTTTCTTGGATCATCTGAGCAACTACATTCCTCTTTGTTGCCATTTTTGTAACTTGTAATGGGAAGAGTACTCCCAAACTTGAGTTTAATAATTACTCATTGTAATGAGAGTAGTACTCTCAAGTCTAGCTTTTGCAAATTCTTCTTTCTTCCTCTTGTACTCTGGGGGTAAATCTTGCATGCATGTTTACTCCCTTTTGTACTCAAATTTTCTATTAACTAACAAAGTAGTGGTCAATGCAAATTCCCACCTAGGCAGAGGTGGAGTTTATGAAAGAAAAACTACAATCCTTGAATACATTCTTGTATACATGATCGTGACTAAAAATGTAATAAACCCTCCCTGCTTTCATTGCTCCTCCACCAGTCCTATTAATTCAATTCAGCATTACACTCAATAATATAAATGATTTCTTTAAACAAAATCTCTCGAGTGCTATTAACTAATTAAATTATCAATTCGACAAATATGGTGATAGAATGATTAGCACATTTCTCAAATTTTATAAAGTATAGAAAGACAAAAAGTCCTCATATGGATCTTAGAAGTACGAGGACGTTTTATAAAGTTGATAGGCGGTTTCATAACTTAAACAGGTTAAAATATATTGTGTCAAATTTCGTTGATAAAGACGTAAGTTCGATTTGTCGGTTTCTATGTAATTATGTTGTTTCATATGAACCAAATCTATTTTGTCTAGGAAGAAATTTACTTGTAACCACAAACATCAAATGAGCAAAATTATCACAAGGAGACATCACAAATTTGATCCTAAAGAGATGTTACTTCCTCGCAAACTTATCTTAACTCGAGAACTTTTGACTCAATTTTTTCCAAACTTTGCTGATGGAGCAACCTCATGTTTCACACATGTTTCACATTGAATTGGTCAAAAATATGCCTAAAGAATCATTCGACTAATTTAATAAAGCTGGGCCGGGTTCCTTAATATTCCTTGTCCGTTTCAAGTTATAAAGGTTGACATGGTCCAAAGAATCACTCTACTAACTTAATATTTGGAATGAAACGCACATGGAAGAGAAGACTATTGAAAGTTCAAGTCTTTGCGCCTTTATAGTCAAGTTTGTTGAATATTCCTGATTATTGTAGAGTTGTAAAGGAGGGTTGATTTTCTAATATTTTGACTTTTTTTTTTAAATTAACTGAAAAACAAAAAAATTAACAATAACTTTGAAAAGTAATAAAAAAAAATTAGCCATATTCTTCATTGCGAAACTGTTTAGTGGCTAAGGAACGCTCACAGAGTCAAACGGTTTCGTTAAGAAGAAGAATGAGTATTAAGTTGAGAATGGTAGCTAAAGCACTAGACCGCTGATCCGAACAAGTCAAAGAAAGAAAATTTGGTTTGAACAATTTGTGATAAATTTTCAAATCAAACCACTTGAAGTTCTAGAAGTAATATAAATAATAAAATTGGACTTTGAAGACTATTTTTTGGACCCTCACAATATGATCCGCGAACCTAACCCACTGCATGCGAAGCATAGAGCAACACGCAATCATGAAAGGTTCATATAAAGCTAGCGAACATTTTTCCATGCAAGTTGGCTATCAATAAAACATATGTAGTCGAATGATGAAAGTGTGATACTCCTAATAGAATTGGTTATTTGCTAGCCAATAAAAAACCGTCATCTATCATTTTCGTAAATGATCAAATTATCTCAAAGTTTAGAAGAAAATCTATATAGACTGCCTCATTCAAAGAGAAAAGGCATGCAATTCAAATATTTGCTCTCAATTAGATATTTTCTCTTTTGCTCCAAGTTTGAACATCAAAACTAGTAAGTTTGGAGGTGAAGTTCATAGTTCGGTGAGAGAATTATTTGATTCGATTTTTATCATCAACATGCATAAGATTTTTTTTTCTTATAAATAGAGAGTCTCTTGAAAATGTTTTACAACTTGCAACTTTTGTCAAGTTTTTAACTACATATTTTATCAATATTTACTAAAAATTTTATTTTTATTAAAAATCAAACATGGGATAATTTATATGTATGCATATAAAAGCCTGTTTGTCTCCCATTATGGGAGAAATTATAGAGTTTTG
The DNA here is from genome assembly GCF_002742605.1 of Olea europaea var. sylvestris. Lineage (NCBI taxonomy): Eukaryota > Viridiplantae > Streptophyta > Magnoliopsida > Lamiales > Oleaceae > Olea > Olea europaea. The sequence goes on along the minus strand of NC_036247.1, from coordinate 16,115,243 downwards.
AATAGTATTTTTTGGAGAATGTATGATTAAAATTTAAAGAAATTTAATTAGTTTGTGTGTGAGATATTTTATTGTATGGAATATGTGATGTATAATATTATTGTAGTAAATAATTTAATTTATTAAAGAATGACAAACAAAGACTAAATGAAGTTGGATCCACAATTTCACATCCAAATTAAAGCTGCGAATATTGACCACTGATATTCAATGTCTCCAAGGTGAGACTGGGACACAATGACGAAAACGACATGCAAACTCATATAAAACGCAATTGACTTCTCAAGGGTAAATATTGCATTGAAGGGCCCACACAATTCAAATCTCTTGATCTTTTTTCAAAATTATCTATTTAGGGCCTGTTTGATAGAATTTGTTTAGGAATAATATGTTATTGAATAGTATTTTATTGGAGAATATCTGATTAAAAAGTAAAGAAATTTTATTGGATTATGTGTAAAATATTTTATTGTGTGAGTATATGATGAATAATGATATTGTAACAAATAATTTAAATTTTTAAAGGATGAAAAATAGGGGGTTAATTTTCTGACATTCCCTACAAGGCCATACTAGAATGCATTTTTGAATAGTAAATTGATGGTGTTTGGTAGACATTTTTATGTGAAAATGCATTTTTGAATAGTAAATTGATGGGAAATGTGTGAAATTGACTTCTCAAGGGTAAATATTGCATTGAAGGGCCCACACAATTCAAATCTCTTGATCTTTTTTCAAAATTATCTATTTAGAGCCTGTTTGATAGAATTTGTTTAGGAATAATATGTTATTGAATAGTATTTTATTGGAGAATATCTGATTAAAAAGTAAAGAAATTTTATTGGATTATGTGTAAAATATTTTATTGTGTGAGTATATGATGAATAATGATACTGTAACAAACAATTTAAAGTTTTAAAGGATGAAAAATAGGGGGTTAACTTTCTGACATTCCCTACAAGACCATACTTGATTTACGTATAATATTATTTTAATAAAGAATGTGTGGTTGAAAAGAAGAGAGAGAAAAATGCATTTTGAAAAAAATGGGTGCCAAACGGGGCCTTAATTTTGGAAATGAACTTTTTTCAAAATTTCTTTTTTAGCAAAACCAAATCACTATGCTTCATGCCTGTGTTACTTTCAGCCTCTCACGGGCTGCTTACTCCATCAGGAAATGGTCAATCCACGATCTGCTGCAATACGTTAAGTCAGAAGAAGAAAAATATTGGTAGAGAAAAAATTTAATTATTCAACCGATGTTTATTTACTTTGCCCATGAGGGCTCCCAAATCGTTGTCTTTTTCCTGAATTTATTAATTTATGTAGTTTGAAAATAGTATAAAAGGCCCAAAGAAGGCTCATTCTGAGACGTCGTGAAAGGAAAAAAAAATAAAGTTAGTAGTCTTGTTTAGTTCGTTGTTGATACAGGGAACTTACTTCCAATGATAAAAGTAACTTCTCCAGAAATAGTGTTTTAATTCTATCCACTTTTCACATGGCCTTTCCAGTTTCAAGTAAAATTATTTTTTTCCTGCTGTTGTTTTTGTTTCTACTCTCAGCCACAGCCCAGCGTTCCATTAACGTCACTTTGGGTTCATCGATAACTGCAAACAAAGCAAATTCCAGTTGGGTGTCACCTTCTGGAGAATTTGCTTTTGGCTTCCAGCAGATCATTCCAGGAGGTTACTTGCTGGCTATCTGGTTCAACAAAATACCTGAAAGAACCGTTGTTTGGTCTGCCAATCGTGATCGTCTCGTCCAAGAAGGATCAAAAGTTCAACTATATGCAGATGGGAGGTTGGAACTGCGTGATCCTAGAGACCAGCAGATATGGGCTGCTACTTCGTCTCGTGGAGTAGCCTATGGATCCATGCTTAACACTGGTAATTTTGTTTTAGCAAACAGAAGTTCAGTAGTTTTGTGGCAGAGTTTTGATGAGCCGACTGACACATTATTACCAACACAGAAACTGAATAAAGGTGGCATACTTGTTTCCAGCTTTTCTAAAACAAATTATTCAAGAGGGAGATTCCTCTTCACATTACAAAATGATGGAAATCTTGTGTCTTACACCAGAAATTTCCCCTTGGACGAACCGATTTTTGCTTATTGGTCAACAAAAACTACAGGCAGGGGCTTCCAGGTGATCTTCAACCAGTCTGGCAACATCTTTCTGGTAGCAGAAAATAGAAGCGTACTCAATTTTGTGTCTCCAAATGAAGCCTCGACCAGTCAGTTTTACCACAGAGCAATTCTGGAATATGATGGGGTTCTAAGGCATTATGTCTACCCTAAGTCTTCTGATTCAGAAGGTGGGAGAGAAATGGCGTGGTCTTCTGTGGACTTCATACCTTCGAATATATGCACGAGCATGGGGGAAAGGTCAGGATTTGGTGCTTGTGGTTTTAACAGTTTATGCTTATTGGGATCTGATCAAATACCACACTGCGACTGCCCTAATGGTTACACTCTTATAGATCCAAATGACAGGATGAGTGGATGCAAACCAAATTTTGTTGCACAAAATTGTGATGAAGGGGCACGTGAAACTGACCTTTTTAGTTTCATTGACATGCCCAACACAAATTGGCCTTTCTCCGATTACGCACTTTTTAAGGAAATCACAGAAGATTGGTGTCGACAGGATTGCCTCAATGATTGTTTTTGTGCTGTAGCGATTTATAACAACGGTAGATGTTGGAAGAAGCAATATCCTCTCACCAATGGGGCGATAGATTCTAGTTTAGGGGGGAAAGCTTTGATAAAAATAAGGAATAGCAATGCAACTGTATACTCCTCTGTCTTTAAGAAGAGTGAAAGTTCCACTCTGATCATCATCCTATCAGTTTTCTTAGGCATTACCATGTTCCTATTTTTATCCCTCTTGTTGTATGTTTTCTGTTTCAGTCGACAAAAATCAAAGAGCCTTCAACCATATCAAGATCTTCCAGGCCTGAACATAAGAAGATTCAGTTTCAAAGAGCTAGAAGTAGCAACAAATGGATTCAAGGAGGAATTGGGCAGGGGCGCTTGTTCAACTGTATACAAAGGGATTCTTAAGAATGACAATATTGAAATCGTAATTGCTGTGAAAAAGCTTTATAAGATGGCTACAGAAGGTGAACAAGAATTTAAAGCGGAAGTAAACTCAATTAGCCGTACTAATCACAAAAATCTAGTTCAATTGCTGGGATATTGTGAAGAGGACCAAAACCGGGTTTTGGTATATGAATTCATGAGCAATGGCTCTTTAGCAAAATTGCTGATTGAAAATTCAAGGCCCAACTGGTACAAAAGAATGCAGATTGCATTTGCAACTGCTAGAGGTATTTGCTATTTGCACGAAGAGTGTAAAAATCCAATCATACACTGTGACATTAAGCCTCAGAACGTACTCTTAGACGAATTCTTTACAGCAAAAATATCGGACTTTGGATTAGCCAAGCTTTTGAAGCCAGATCAATCTAAAACCACCACCGGAATAAGGGGAACAAAAGGGTATATTGCTCCAGAATGGTTCAGAAACATGCCGATTACAGTCAAGGTTGACGTTTACAGCTTTGGAATCTTGTTGCTCGAGCTTATCTGTTGCAGAAGAAATTATGAACCCAATGTTGAGTTTGAGACCGAAATGGTACTTGCTGATTTTGCTTATGATTGTTACAAGGAAGGAACAGTGAATTTGCTGGTGGCAGACGATGAGGAGGCATTAGGCGACAAGCGATTTGACAAGCTTGTGATGATCGCAATTTGGTGCATTCAGGAGGAACCAACATTAAGGCCTACCATGAAGAGAGTAATACAACTTATGGAAGGATCTGTTGAAGTCCCCATTCCTCCAAATCCCACCTCCTTTGGCACTTCAGTTTAGATTCATATTTTTGTCCCAATGTATGATAATAATTTGTACGATCTTCGTATTAGCATCTCTGTTCATGTCACTCGCTTCTAATCTTCTAATCAATTTAATTTTGTAATATACCTTAAACTTTCTTTCTATGCTGCACTCGTTCAACTCGTCGTTATAATGGCAATTTTCTTTTCATTCATCTCCTTGCCTTACCGAGCTGATTTATATAATTATTGCTCCATGCTTATTGTATATTTGAGCATGTTTAGTAATTAGACCGAACATTTCAACAAATTTATCCAAACAATTTTTTTTTTTTTTTGGGTGGTCAAACATGCTCTTAAACCCGATCCATCAGAGTCACTTATTTTATTGATAATTTTGAAACAACAATAATTTAAATCCACGTTTGACTCAACATAATCATGTTCTTAAAAGCACAAAAAAGGGAATATTTCCAAGTCTTGGATTGACCAAGAAATTAATCGTATGATTAGTACATTTGATAAGTATATTTTATGCGCTTATTTGAACTTCAATTCTTATTTATTTATCATTATATTGAGTGATCATCTACTCAATTTATGTTATTTTATGATTGATTTACGTAAAATATGGATTTGACAAGTTTGGATGGAATTGGATTGAATCTATACAAATTTAAGACCAAAATGTCTTGAAGATGAGGACCTGTCATGCAAATAAAGAGGACCTGGGATGCACAACAACTTAATTTGGAGGATCAAAGTGCACTACACTAGTAGAAATTCCAACTTTTGATAATGTTAAATTTACATTTATTTAAGCAATTAAAAGTGATTTTTGTTAGTATTAATGTAAAATTGATACTTAATTATTCATATTTTTGGGTTATGTGAGGAAAAAACTCAAGATCGGATCAAGAATGACGAAATTTGTATAAAACATAGAATTTTGGGATCAAATTCTACACTTTAAGCTTGAAGGACTAAAGTGAGTTATCTTGAAGAATTGGGGCCTTGGAGGTAAGAAATACATTTATTTGGGCATTGGATCAAAGACTCAAAGAGGAGATAAAATTTCAAATGTGAAGTGGCACGAAGTAGTTGAATAAAAAGATAAATTATATGGGGTACCTTGATTTAAATATGAATTCCAATATTACTTTTCAACATTTTATATCTCAAATTTACTGCAATTTTAAAAGTACAAATACAAAATATTAAACACACAAATATTACCCCGATTTGCGCTCAAGAAATCAGAACACATTTATTTCCCAAAATCCATAATTTCATTCAACCTATAATTTATACAAATTTGCTTTTTTAGTTGCAGATACTTCGCTTTCTATTGTAAAGACATCCATAAATTTAAATCCAACCGAAGCAATAGGCCTTATATTATAGAATTTGGAAGTAAAAACCATGCATTACTCTTATTTGATTACATTTATTTTTCATGGAAAATATCAGTTTTCCACCTAAATTTCTACTTGGAGTGTTTGATTGCTATTTTTTTCATGGAAAATATTTTTCAACTTTTGAAAATATGCCTAATTTTCTTTTTTTTTTTAAGGAAAATATTTTCCTTGGGTAGAGGTGGTTTTTATTTTCCACAAAAGATGAAAAATATTTTCTTTTTTAGGTGATATTTTCCATGTCAATCAAAAATATATGCGTTCTTTATTGTTCGTGTTTGCCATCTTGTTTAAATTATGAAGGATTAATGGATTGAATTGATTTTGAATTCTTGAATCGATTGGTTTTTGGGTTTTGAGTGTTTCCTTAGTTTACCCAACCACAGTGCAAGTTTTCATTGTAAACATTTAGAATATTTTGAATTGCTAGGTTTTTGAGTTTTGTGACATTTATATATGCGTTCTTTATTGCCAACCATACCATAATCTGTTCTTTATATCAATTTTTTCTTTTTCCCTCGAATGTAGTATTGTGGAAATGGACACCCCTAGGCCTAGTGGTTGTACAACTCGTTCTGTGTCAAAAGTTCAAACTTGTGAACAAAAATGAGAAAAAGTTAACGAATAAATCGATCCATACCACCCTATTGTTGACACGCTAAAAGTGCAGCCCAATTCAAATAGCCCAAAGAATGAAGCCCAACTAGGCAATTCAGGATAAAGGTCCAAATAAGGTTATTAATGAATGCAGTGGAAGCCCACGAACGCATTAATACCATCGCCCAAATTTGCAAGACGCCCAAAATCTAAGCGAATGAAGTGCCTTGCAGTCGCCGAGAGTTATGACCCTGTTCTCGCCCAAACCTTCGAATTGCCTAGGATCTTAGCAAACATAAGATGTTATGGTTATCCAAAAGTGCAATTATCGAAATAGTTATTGGATAATCTTATCACGTTCCACGATTCAAGGATGCTCGGTTGAGGACGGTTGAACGACAAAGAGTAATGACAGCAGTTAGAGACGGCAGTTCCACGATAAATTGGTCACCATGAAGAAAGTAGACAGTTATAGAGCAATTAAGCGGTTTTTAAGCGGTTGATCACAAAGAGAGCATCAAGGGAATATAAAAAGGAAGAAAAGACATAGAGCAAAGGACCCCGAATCAAACACTCTCAAACAGAGAATATGTAATTTCAATTCCTTAGTTTAGACTTAAAACATTTTTTTTCGGTACTCGTGTGCTTGCGCCCCTTGGAGGCATTTTGTTTCAAGTTCCAATTGTAAAGTCATCGCCAATAAAACACTCCTTTTTGGGACTTTGTCTTAAGAGGTTTGTTCCTTTTCACAATCGTCTGATCCCTTTTTAATTGTTAGCGACTACCCACGCGAAACACCTATGATCAGTTAGGATTTTACTATTCTTCTTCAACAAAATCGTCAGTACGCATTAACAATTGTGTTGTTGGCCATGGACAATATCCAATCCGGCCAGTTGGTTACTTTTACCCATTCTTCAATCTTCAATTACAGTTCCAACCTTGCAAATATCAACCTGGACTCTAGGTAGAGTTTTAGCGCCCGTTTGGCCTCCATTATTTCACATTATAACGAGAATAATGGTAACTTTTTGGAGAATATGCAATCAAAAAATAAGGAAAATTTTTTGGGTTTACGTGTAATATTATTTTATTGGAGAATTTTTGGTTGATAAGAAGAAAAATGAATTATAATTTAATGGGGAATAATTGGGGCAAACAGGGGCTTAACTTTTTTGAATGTTTTCAGCCTAGAATAATCAATCTTTTACCTAACTTCCACCAAGCCATCATCATTGGAAGCCAACATTGCTCGACTTGGCTGCTTCTATTGCACCCCCATTCTCCTCCCTCATTAACTCGCCAGTCTCATGTAACTTGGCATGCTTGTTGTAGAAAAAAATTATATATTTCATATGATTGCAAATATGTTAATTAGTATCACATCGTCGAATTGCAATGAAAACAATTGTTACAATATGCTACAAAGTTGGAATGCATAGCATATTACATACCATGGGATAAATTGGCGCATCTACATCCCAAAATTTGGTACATGTCTTCATTTATCTATTTTATCAAATACAATTATTTATAATAGAAGGAAAAGCTATCACAACAATAGGTAGCACCAGATGTAATTATAGCAGATTAGTTTTACACGATGCTACATCTTTTGACATTACACTAACAGTAAACAATTATATCGTGGTATATTACAGTCTTGCTACATATCCTTGTTTATACAAGCAAAATCTAGTATACGAGTTTTGACTGGAAAATGAAACAATGTAACAGAACAAACTACTCTAACGATCTAACCAAAACCAATCAAAACCAGTGGTCCAAAAAAAAAAAAAAAAAATACCCTCCCAAGCAAGCCCTTAATGCTTCATCCCTTGCCATGAAAGAAGATGTAAGATCAAAGTCACACAATTGATGACTTATTTTTACATAAAGAAGATGTAAAGGTCTTGTGAGTAAATTACCAGCCCTCAAATACTAATGAGAAATCATTGTTTAAGGAATTTCTCTCTGAACGTGTGCGTGTGCGTGTGCGTGTGCGTGCGCGTGTGCGAGTGGGACTAGACCGAGCGAGACACATAAATGATGAGTAAATCAATGAAATGTTTGACTGATATTGCTAATGAAGCTATCTGGTTGTTTTCTTGGAAATACATGTCATTAACTAGCGACCTAATGGAAGTATAATAGGGTTACAATCAAAATCCTCCCTCCACAAAAGAAAAAGTCACAATATTCTATATACAAAACAGACGATTCTGGTTAAGAAGCTTATTTCAATCGTGCTACTCAGTCAACATAAAAATGAATCACCACTTGAGGAAATGGAAAAAAAAAATTGTATAGATTCTTTTCTAGCCATGAGCAGTGCATTGACGCGATCCTCCTCTAACCCACCTCGACACAGCATTTTTTTGAACAATTAGTAAGGAATTTGTAAAACTTGGTAACAGGACATGATATGACGTGAACCTTATAAATCAAATGATTATAAACACATTTTTATGCTCAAAAAGAAATTTGTAACTTCAAAATATACTCAAAATTCCATTTAAAAGTTGCATCCCTTTATTTTCATCGACAAATTACAATTTGGGTTCCACGTGAAGTATACCTAATATGAAAAACTTTCCAACAATATACAAGTGTGTTCTTTTGGAGAATGTATGATTTCAAATGTGCTAGACCATTCGTTCATATCATGACACAACAAATCTTAAACTACTCAAATCATGATATTTAGAATGTCGAGTGAATACTAGAGAGACAAAATGGATCATTGATCCACTTATAGTGTCCAAGGTGCCATAACATGAGTAATTTGAAGTCTAAGCTGTTGTAATTTGAATAGACAATTTTACTATATGTGTGTATTTTATAGAGAACTGTCCTACTTATATATTTTTCAGGCTGCTTTGGTTGGGAGAATGGTGGCTCCCTTTCCATATATAGTAATGTGGGATGAAGGAGTGCTTTGATTAAGAGGTTATGGATTTGTTGACACACTAAAAATGCAGCCCAAATCAAATAGTCCAAAGAGTGAAGCCCAATTGGAGAGTCCAGGATAAAGGTCCAAACAGAATTATTAATGAATGCAGTAGAAGCCCACGAACACAGTAACATCATCGCCCAAACTTGCAAGATGTCCATAATCTGAGCGAATGAAGTGCCTTACGGTCGCCCAGAGCGATGACCCCGTTCTCGCCCAAACCTTCGAATCGCCCACAATTTTAGCAAACATAAAATATTATAGTTATCCAGAATAGCAGTTATTAAGTAATCTTATCACATTCCACGATTCAAGGAGCCCAGTTGAAGGTGGTTGGACGACAAAGAGTAATGACAGCAGTTAGAAATGGCAGTTCCATGACAAGTTAGCCACCATAAAGAAAGTGGGTAGTTATAAAGCAATCAAGCAGTTTTCAAGCGGTTTGTACGAGGAAATCATCAAGGGAATAAAAAAGAAAGAAAAGACATAGAGAAAAAGACCCCGGATCAAACATTCTCAAACAGAGAATATGTAATTTTAATTTCTTAGCTTAAATTTAAACACTTCTTTTAGTACTTGTGTGCTTGCGCCCCTTGGAGGTATTCTGTTTATTTCCAATTGTAAATCATCGTCAATAAAACACCCCTTTTTGGGACTTTGTCTCAAGAGGTTTGTTCCTTACACAATCGTCTGATTCCTTTTTTAATTGTTAGCGACTATCCGCACGAAACAATTTGGCACATCCAGTGGGACATTGGTGTTTGATGTTGAGGATACAAAAAGTGAAACAATATGCCTCACAAATCTGATAAGGAAGCAGCAGTTCAGGGAGGAGTCCAGTCTGTGATCGAGTGATATGAGGAGCAGCAAAGCTCTCCACGAACAGAGGGACGGAGTCAGAGCAGTCACAGTCGTTACGAACCAATGATAGAGTTGAGTTCTCGAACCATGTGTGCATTGCTTGGAGAACTCACACAGGTTGTCGTTGAACAGGTAAATCTATGAAATGTTCATAATATGGAAAGATTTACCCAGAATGGGAATGCACATTATGACAATATGGCCAAACAACTGAATACATTAAATGAAATAATGAATAAGTTAGTATGCCGAATTTGTCAGCTAATTGTGCCTATTGCAAGTCACTTTCAAGTCAGGACAATTGTAGGACATAATTCCCCAATCCTAAATCCAAATCAAGGGATAGAACCACCTTTTGGTCCATCTACTTCAAACCAGGGGGATGGTGTAATGCCAAATCAGAATAGTGGTAATGGTATATTTGACTTGGGGGTAACCTAAATGTAAGAGACAATGTCCTAAATAATGGACAGAATACCCCACGTGTTAATGATGGAATAAATATTTAGGCTAATGGTAACAATGACCCAAATCATGGCAACTTTGTTGCCAACCAAGGAGCAAACATCAGGCCTCAAGCAAATCAATCGATCATCCAACCTGTAGGAATTCCATATGACCCCAACGTCATGTTGAGAAATCAAATTATGAAAATAGTACATGATCAAATGGCTTTTGGGTTACGTCCTGTCATTAGGCCGACTTACACAAAGCTATATCTTGATTGGGTAGACCAAGCATATCCATGGCCTAGAGGGTATAAAGTGCCAGAATTCTCATTATTTATCGGTTTAGGAGAATGTCTACTCTAGAACACATAGGGTGATTCACACTACAAAGTGGTGAAGTAACCGACTACCATAAAATAAGGTTGTTCCCTAGTTCATTAACAAGAGTAGCTTTCTCCTAGTTCATCAATTTTCCAGTGAAATCTATTCAAACATGGCAACAATTGGAGCAATTATTCCATGCTCAGTTTTATAAGACTGAGTCTGAAGTTACTTTGGCCGATTTGGCGAATCTACATCAAATGCCAAACGAATGGGCAGAAGGTTTCCTTCAAAGGTTCAAGACAGCAAGAAGTAAATGCTTTGTACCTTTGCCCGAAAAGGAGTTTTGTAAAAATCTCTCAAAGTTGTCTAAACTTTGATTTGAAAAAGAAATTTCAAGACAGGAAATTTCCTGATCTTTTCCAATTGAGCGCAAATGTGATTAGGTATGAACGATTAATAAGAAAAGAATAGCGAATGAGAAATTCTAGCAAGGGAACTTATTATAGAGACCCAAATTTTGATGTTCATACCATTAATGACAAGTATTACGATCAAACCGAAATGTATTTGGCCGAATTAATCAAAGGAGACGCGTATACTTGTCCTATAATGGCTAAGTCTAGATCGTCGGGTAATGATGAGCCTATAAAAGATGAAAACAAAAAGACTAGAACGTTCTTGTTCGATGTAACCAAAGCTGACATTATATTTGATAAACTATATAAGGATAAGTAGATAAAGCTGAGCGATAAACATAAGTTGCAAAGCCTTGAACAAATCAAGGGTAAAAAATATTGTAAGTGGCATAATGCATGGTCACATTTGACTAACAACTGTTTGGTTTTTCGCCATGTATTACAGGACGCCATTGAATCAGGACGAACTACGTTTGAGGATAAGAAGAAGATGGCAGTGGATGAAAACCCTTTTTCATAGCCACTTGGGGTGAACATGGTGACGGCTGGTTTCAAAAACAAGTTGTCAAAATTCAAGTTGGTTATAGACGACGGAGAGGAGGACCCTGGGCCACACCCTAGTGTCTTTGAACGTATCAAAGGGAAGGAGTCTAAAAAGGATGAAGACGTCCTGTGTGCAAGATGTAAAGAAGAAGTGAGTGCAAATACAGAGAAACCAGAGATATGGCAACATCACCATCGCCGTAGTTTTTCCCCAAACGATCAACCTGTTAGAGGGCGAGGTATATCATTCTCTAGGGGACTGCCTTTTGAGAGGTAGTTCAGGTCAATAAATAATGGGAGAACATTCAGGCCGCAACCTTGCCAACCAAATGTATGGCATTCGTTCCAGTATAATGCAAGAAGAGTGATACCCTTCAACGAGATGACTAGAACCCAACAAAGGCATTTTCAACGGAATTATGGACGAATGATGAGGCAGCAACAGGGAGTGTCACGTCCTAAGCCACCTAAACTACTCGAGGTAGCCAATCAAAATGTTCTCGAGGACAGTGAAGAGACTGTTACAGGTGAATCGATGGAAGAATTGCCAGAGAGTTCTTCTGGGTGATCGAAATTTGAGTGAGACAGAAGAGATGAAGAAGATCCAGATCAGCCCCTTACTATTCAGTTCGGTACGTTACCTCCTGTCATGGATAATAACTATTTACTAGCCAATGAGTTCAAGAACAAAGAGAAAGAAGAAAAGAAGAAAGGGAGGATAACGAAGAAGAAGCATGTGTGCTGGAATGTGAAGAAGGCCAAACTTCTAGAGGGGCATACAATGATGAAGAGGATGATGGTATGATGGACATCGAAGAGGAAATTAGAAAGAAGAAAGAGAGGAGTATCGCACAATACCCTGTTGAAGCAACTACATAGAGAAGGTGTTCATGAAGTGGATTTATTGGGAGAACCATCTGGGCGTTCTTTCGATTATTATGTGTAGTATGGGACACCCAAAAGAAAAAAGGAGAGTACCTTGCTCTGAAAAGTATGGGTCACCTCCAAAAATATTGTCTCCTCCCACAGGTTAGGTAACCGAAGAAAAAATATTAGAAAACAATAAAAAGGAGATTCAGGAAGCGGAAGCTCAGTGCGACATACTGCACGTTGACTTATCACAAAAGGATAATTCAACAAAGAACAAGCAGGAAGTAGAAATAGATGCTGCCGAAAAGGTTATTTTTAAGAGACCAGCCATGAAGTTAACTAAACACTTGAGGTCATTGTACGTTAAGGTTTTAGTTAATGGTATACTTGTGGCGAAAGTACTTGTCGATAATGGAGCAGCTATAAACACCATTCCATCTAGGATGATGAGGAAATTTGCAAAGACAGAAAGTGATATGATTCCAACAGAAGTCATCCTTACAAGTTTCAATGGAGGAGCAACTTCAGCTAAAGGGGTTATGCCATTAGACATAACTGTAGGGACAACTACTAGGACCACAGTTTTCTTCGTAATAGATGGTCCTACTAGTTACAATGTGTTATTAGGAAGGGATTGGATACATGGAAGTCGCTGCATACCTTCATCGCTCCATCAATGCCTGATTTTCTGGAATGACAAGGGTGAAGCAGAAGTGGTGCAGGCAGATCATAGACCTTTTCTCGCAGAAGTAAACTCAGTGGAAAAGTTCATGTACGAAGGAAATTACGGACCTGTCAGAGTAGTCCAAGATGGAGAAGAAACTCAAATTATTGCACAAAGCGAAGAGTTGTTTTCAGTATATGCACTCACTGAAATGTTCAGTCAAATGAGGCCAAACATAGTGGCCCTAGAAGAGCCAGTAATTGGCAAAAAAGTAATCAAGGAGTTTTAAATGAGTTGTCAGCAACGAAGGCAAATGGCCGATGTTCAGGCCTTCAAAGCCAAATTAACGGCTTTCAATAAAGAATGTAAAGACAAGACGAAAGAAGAAGCAGCCTTGAAAGCATTAGGAGACAAATTGGCAGTGTTCGAGTTGGAACAAAGTATTGGCCGAGAATTCAACAAGGTGGATTGTTTAGAAGAAGAAGTACCAATAAGGGAAATGGACGATGAAGTAATGAGGATCACCAAGCCTGGATACGCTAAAGCACAAGACCCTCTGATTAAAGTGAATATTGGCAATGAAGGGGAAGATCGCCCAACATTCGTCAGCCAGATGCTCGATCAAGAGGTTAGTGATAAATTAATCGCTTTATTAAAGGAATATAAGGATTGTTTTGCTTGGGAATATGAACATATGCCTCGTTTAGATAGAGATTTGGTGGAACATAGATTGCCAACCAAACTAAATTTTAAACCTCGTAAGCAACCTCCTAGGCGCTTTGCTCCTAATGTACTTCCTGAGATTAAGAAAGAAATAGAGCGATTATTAAAAACAGGCTTTATTAGAACAGCCAGATATGTCGAGTGGTTGTCCAATATCGTGCCAGTACTAAAAAAGAATGGTAAATTAAGGGTGTGCATAGACTTTAGGAACCTAAACATAGCCACACTCAAAGATGAATATCCAATGCTTACGGTAGATTCTTTAGTAGACTCAACTGCCGGACACGTAATATATTCCTTCATGGATGGGTATTTAGGATACAATCAAATTTATATAGTTGAGGAAGATATACACAAAACTGCATTTAGATGCACTGGATGTCTAGGATGTTTTGAATGGGTAGTTATGCCTTTCGGCCTGAAAAATGCAAGAGTGACTTATCAAAGGGCAATGAACTTGATTTTTCATGATATGATAGGCAAGTTTGTTGAGGTGTATATAGATAATATAGTGGTCAAATCCATTTAAGAAGAGGACCATTTTGAACAATTGAGATGTTCATTTGAGCGAATGAAGTAATATAAATTAAAATTGAATCCCTTAAAATGTGCATTTGGTATTAATGCAGGAAACTTCCTTGGTTTCTTAGTACACAAAAAGGGGATTGAACTTGATAAAAATAAAGTGAAGGCCATTTTAGAAGCCAAATCACCTAACAATAAAAAAGAATTGCAAAGGTTTCTAGGCCAAGTAAACTTTTTAAAACGCTTTATTTCTAACTATACAGGGCGAACTAAAGCTTTTTCGCCGCTTTTAAAGCTAAAAAATCAAGAAGAATTCGTTTGGAAAGAAGAGCATCAAAAGGCTTTTGAAAGCCTAAAGATATATTTATCAAGTCCACCAGTGTTGGTGTCACCAATCCAAGGAAGGCCAATGAAAGTGTATATATCGGCTGAATAAGAATCAATAGCTGGAATGGTCGCGCAAGAAGACCAATTTGGTGAAGAAAGGGTGATTTAGTACTTGAGTAGACGGTTAACAAAATGTGAATGTAATTACTCTGCCATTGAAAAATTATGTCTTGCATTGTATTTCACATGTACGAAATTAAGGGCTTATTTACGGCCTGTAATTGTTTATTTAATTTCTAGAGTAAATTTGGTTAAGTATATGTTCTCTCGCCCTATTTTACACCAAAGGATAGGCCTTTGGACTTTAGCGTTATCAGAATTCGAAATACAATACATACCCTAAAAGGCAATCAAAAATCAGACTTGGGCTAACTTTCTGGCCGATCATCCATGCCTTGACATGCTTGAAGAAATTGAATTAGAAATCGATTCATTCGAATTAAAACCTTGGGTTTTATATTTCGATGGGTCAAAAACCTCTAAAGGTGCAGGAGTAGGAATAGCACTGATAAATTCTTTAGGGATTTGTTACAAGTTCGCATTCACTTTGAATAGGATGTGCACCAACAATCAAGCCGAATATGAAGAATTCGACCAAGTAGAGTTTCAATGTGTTAATAGGATATATAATGACATAGCAAATGAGTTGGCCCAGATGGCCTCAGGGTATTCAAAATCTTTAAATTGGAAATCTACTTGTGAATATGGAGTAATATTGCCCATAGTCCAAAGAAGGGCGAGAAGAATTGAAATTCATTGCATACAAGATGGAGATGCAATAGATTGGAGGGCAGAGATTAAAATGTTCCTTAAAGAACCTAATAAAGGAGGTCGTAGAAAAATGAAATTGCGTTTACATTGATAGATGAAGAGTTGTTTAAGAAACGCACTGATGGTGTATTACTAAAATGTGTAAGTTTGCAAGAAGTCAGAACAATCATGACTGAAGTGCATGAAGGGATATGTGGAGCTCATCAAGCTAGCCAAAAGATGAGGTGGTTAATTATTAGGAATGGGTATTTTTGGCCCAAGATGGGAAAATCATGTGTTCAATATGCGAAGAGTTGTCTAGCGTGCCAAAAGCGTGATCCAATACAAAGGGCGCCAGCAAGAGAGATAGCACCCATTATCAAACCCTGGCTGTTCAAGGGTTGGGCGATAGACCTAATAGGGAAGATTTATCCCCCATCGTCCAATCAACATATCTTTGTTATAATTGCAACTGATTCCATTATAAGTCAATATGAAATCGCCCAAAAATTGTTAGAAGAATTCGACCAAATAGAGCTTCAATGTGTTAATAGGATATATAATGACATAGCAAATGAGTTGGCCAAGATGGCCTCAGGGTACTCAAAGGCTTTAAATTGGAAATCTACTTGTGAATATGGAGTAATATTGCCCGTAGTCCAAAGAAGGACGAGAAAAATTGAAATTCATTGCATACAAGATGGAGATGCAATAGATTGGAGGGCAGAGATTAAAATGTTCCTTAAAGAACCTAATAAAAGAGGTAGTAGAAAAATGAAGTTGTATTTGCTAAATTATACATTAATAGATGAAGAGTTGTTTAAGAAACGCACTGATGGTGTATTACTAAAATGTGTAAGTTTGCAAGAAGTCAAAACAATCATGACTGAAGTCCATGAAGGGATATGTGGAGCTCATCAAGCTAGCCAAAAGATGAGATGGTTAATTATTAAAAATGGGTATTTTTGGCCCAAAATGGGAGAATCATGTGTTCAATATGCGAAGAGTTGTCTAGCGTGCGAAAAGCGTGATCCAATACAAAGGGCGCCAGCAAGAGAGATGACACCCATTATCAAACCCTAGCCGTTCAAGGGTTGGGCGATAGACCTAATAGGGAAGATTTATCCCCCATCGTCCAAGCAACATATCTTTGTTATAGTTGCAACTTATTTTTTCATTAAGTGAGTAGAAGCGATACCTTTAAAGAAGATCACCCAAAAGAGTGTCATAGAATTTATTCGTGATCATATTAATTATAGATTTGGGATTCCACAAACTTTGATGGTAGATCACGGAACTTCTTTGAATGGAGATCAAGTAAAGAAATTCTTGAGCGAGTTTGGAGTTAAGTTAATGAACTCCACACCATATTACGCTCAATCCAACGAACAGGCAGAATCTTCTAATAAGATTCTAAAAAATATCATAAGGAAAATGATAGATGAAAATGCCAGAAATTGGCACGAATGTCTAAACATGGCCTTATGGCTTATAGGACGTCGCCTCGGTCAAGTACCAAAGTTACTCCTTTCCAACTTACTTATGGACAGGAGGCCATTTTGCATATGAAAATCAATGTGCAATCAATCAGAGTGTGTTTGCAACAAAAGTTAAGTGATGGTGATTATACCGAATCACTAGTTCAAAACTTATTGGAGTTGGACGAATTAAAGTCGGACGTCCTCGATAGATTACAAGTTCAAAAACAAAGGATGACTAAGTTTTATAATAAAAAAGTTATAGCCAAGTCATTTAGCCTGGGTGAATTGGTTTGGAAAACAATACTCCCTTCAGATAGCAAGGATCCAAAGTATGGCAAGTGGTCACCCAATTGGGAAGGGCCACATAAAGTAAATAGTGTGTTGCCTAATGGAGCCTATCATTTAGAAGATTTAGATGGTACCAAGCACATGAGGTTCATTAATGGTAAATATTTAAAAAAGTATGTTCCTTGCTTGTGGGAAAGTGAACAAATAAAAGCGTAATCAATATAATTGCATCGAACGATCGTAGATAAATAAGGCAAGAACGAAATACGTTCAAATAAATTCCTTTGTTATCAAATATTCATTACAAATTGTGAGATACAAAATACTAAATGCTCTATGAGCTACAATTGAGAGCAAACTAATTTCTCGGTCGATCGCTAAGTAAGAGGGTGAACCGGCCTTGGTCGCCGTCCTAATCGCACTACTGCAAGGGCATGCAGAGAGGCCGAGAAGCACTCTCAACAAGCAAAAAGGAAGAAAAGCACCCTCAAATCGCCTGCCTAATCGCATTGCTGCAATAACGGGCAAAGAGATTGAGAAGCACTCTCAGCAAGCGAAGTGGCTTGAAAGGCATCCTCAAAAATCGCCTTCCATCATTGAACTCCTTATAAAGAACATGGAGACGATGGGAAGACCTTTGCTGGTCAAAAAATATTTCCTATATCTCCCATACCAAAGGTGACATCAAGAGAGATAGTAAAATGGCGGATCAAATGATCCATTTTTATGGAAGACGAAAATTTTGGATCAATTGTTGAGATACCAAACGATGGCAACAAATTAGGTTTTGAAGAAAAGAATGGAAATGAAAATGATAAGTGCGAAATACACACGCATTTATAGAGGCGTGAAGGTGAAAAGACAGAATATGAACGGCCACATTCGTGCCTAATAATTGAAATCAACTAGCCCAAAGTCTTGGGAAAAGAGACCAGAATACCAAGAAAGAATGTACATGAATCTTAACATAAAGCAATTAAATGCTTGGGGGGTTGACGATTAAGGACAACGTCAATTAATACGCAAGTAGACAAAATAGTCGTTCATTAATGACGATAACTGCTGTTACATTCAAAATTAGCAATGGCAATTAGTGCGAAATTACAAAAGGAAAGTTAAGGCATTGGATGTCTTAATTACAATTCACCCCAAGCCGAACGTATTCTTTCCCTAAGTCTTCCCCAATCTTCGCTCTGTTGAGAAGAAGCGACATTTAATTCAGTTACAAAATCATCATCAACCTCCAGCTTTTTATACTGCTCAACCAAAGACTTGGTTCGTTCAATTCCTTGGGAAGCATTACGCTTTTTAGCAGCCATTCTTGCCCTACATTCGTTCATCTTTACTTGAAACTCCTTCATCTCTGCAGCCAAGCTTATCATCAAAGAGTCTTCGATCATAACGTCGGAAGAGATTTCTTTCAATTCATCCTCGGCTTTGTTAATCTCTAGAAGCAAAGACTCTCTTTCAGATGCAACACGAAGATATTGAGTACTCCTGGCCTTCAGTTCAACATTTTTAGCTAGCAAGGAGAGGATGTCAGAGTGGACAACCTTCAATGTCGCTTTAAAGTCAGCAGAAACATTAAGCGATGGAAGTGTAAGTGCTTGCGCCAATTTCGCACTCAATAGCTCAAACTTATCCTTATGTTTAGTAGCACTAGCCTGGCCGATATCCATGTCCATAAAAGACACATACTCAAGTACCGACTGCTTGAGAGACTTCATATTTTCCTCCGAAAAAGCAGAAGATGAAGCAGAAGGATGACTGGTTGAAGTAGGGCGAGACGTCTTGACTTGTCTCCAGGAAGTGAACAAGTCCTGGATAGAACGCACAATGTCATTAGCACCCTGCAAAGAAAAATGCCAACATTGAGGACTTTCACTACAATAAACGAAGCGAAAATGAAAGTGAAGCAAAATGTTACCTCATCAGCAATCTTGGGAAGTTCAGGCATATCACCAGTTGGCTCCACCACCTGTGGGAATTTTCCCTTATCTGGGCGAGAAGACTCTACCACAACGGGCAGGCCCATGGGAGCCTCTGCATAATTCAAGAAGCAACGAATCAAAAATCAGTAGCACAAGCAAAGGTAAAACATCAAAATATATATTACCTTCTGGTTCGACATTTTGGGGGGTCGGCGCCCTGGGAAGAAGGTGGCCCTTCTACTGGTTATGATGAAGATTTCGGGACTAAGGGTTTCTCTTTAAGCATAGTCCCTTCATCAGCTGATTTAGATAAAGTAGCTTCAACAGAAGATGATGAAGTACGAGTTGCCAAAACCAAAGCCTTTGAAGGAGAGACTGAACTTTTCTGAGAAATTCAGGTAAACCATTAGTACAAAGAAAAGTATGTTTGTGAATAAACAAATTCAATTACCTTTCTCCTAAGGATGAGAGGAGCGCCATCATCATTATCATCCCGTAAAATGGGAGATGCTAAAGCTGGCCATTTGCGGCTTAAGGCGCCTTTAGCTGCAATAGCCTTGGTAGGTAGAGAAGCAGATTGGCAGATAGGATGTTTAGCGCGAGCAGGGGAGGAAGGATTCCTAATGGACACAGGGGTGACCAAAATAGGAGAAGTAGAGGAAGTGTCTGGCTGATCCAGTAAATGGAAGGCACGATTAACATCAGTTGCAAACAATCTGTGTTTTACTGCTGGCCAGAGCTATTCAAAAAGAGGATGGACGGCACAGTTAGAATTGAAAGGGGCTAATAAAAATTTGCTCGTCAAAAGAATGTTGCGAGCATCTACAGCTTGTGTTTCTGCCTTATTAATAGTGTGAAAACTATCTGTCAAATTTTTGGAGTAGCAAGGAGGAACAGGCCAAGTTTGGCCAAAACCAAGTTGGCGAGCAAAAAATTGGGGAGCATATATTTCAACCCCAGCCTTGGCATTGGTTCTAGTTAAAATATCGTGGAACAATTCCCTTCCAATAAAAAACTGAACCCAAACAAGCAAAGAGGCGCTCGCACTGTCCAGGGTGGATGGAGGTTGCACATAATCTAGAGTCAAGTGAGCAAGAAAAAGAAAGAAGGAAGGAATCGAATTTAAGGTTTAAAAAAATGAAAAAATATCCCTACTGGACATGTTTACAGGGTTCAATGGGTCAATGGCTAGTCCATAGCAGTTAGCAGAAAGAAGGGAAATGGATGGAGCACCAAGTGGTGGAAAGTACGCTCTCAACCACAGTTGAGTGAACCAAAGGGGCCCACTGCTAGTGGGAGATGCACCATTCTTCAGTTGATATTGAAGGGAAGCCATGCCTCTATAAAGGGCAGTTAAAAAGAAGGAACATAAGTTCAAAGGCCTACCATGCGCCAATTCATGCGCTATGGGTAAGTAGCTCATAGAAGGTTTCATACTTGGCACGTAGAGAATATATTTACAGAGCCAAATTTGAAAAAATGCCACACGCTCAGTATGGGAAGGTTCAACGCTTGAATGATTATAAAAGCCTTGCATGCTTGAATAGAACTCAGTAAGTTTCTTTTCAAATTTCAAGCCAACACTGGAAATCAAGATACCAGGAAAGATGGTATTGCCCAAAGACGGAAGATTTACTAGGGCTCCAACATCCCTTAAAGTAATAGACATGGGACAAAGAGGGAAAACGAAGGTATTATATTCAGAAGACCAAAAACTCAAAGCAATCGGAAAAAGCACTGGGTCGAAAATTGGGGGTTGAAAAGCGATTTCTAATAAGTCTGAAATCCTAGCACGATCAAAAATCGCCTTGGTAGGGCCATGATTCACAAGACGTGCATGCCATCTACGAAAAATAACATCAGCTTTGGGCTAAGTGTGAATACCTTTTTTGCGAATCGACCTCAATGGCAAAGAGTTCAGGAACGGAGGGTCTTGAGTGTAAGGGAACAGCTGGCCCACCGCCACTTGTCTAACGGCTTCGGCATTATTGAATAATGGACCCAGATAGAATTCATTGAGGTCAGCATTGGCTTGTGCAAGGAAGTTTGGATTTACATACGGCCTAGTAAGGATTTTCTAAAAATCTTCGAAACTAAAAGAATCATTAGATTGAGTTTGTGAAGTCGCCATTAGGTGCAAAGTACAGTTTTGTTAAGATTTGTCTGAAAAACGTAGCAGAGAAGCAAGAAGATGAACAATAAAATAATGAGAAGGAAGCGCGAAATATAGAGATGTGGTTTAGTGGTGCGATGAAATGGCGTGTCTTTTGGGTTTATAAGGGTTTGTAACGTTGCACCTTTTCAGGCTATAGAAGGAAATAATGATTGAAATTCTTGGTAATTTCAAATGTTGCCGGAAAATACAAAGTGAATATGGCAAAGATTAATAATTGGTATTAATTCTACCATATTGGGGGGTAATTGTTGACACACTAAAAGTGCAACCCAAATCAAATAGCCTAAAGAGTGAAGTCCAATTGGAGAGTCCAGGATAAAGGTCCAAACAGGATTATTGATGAATGCAGTGGAAGCCCACGAATACAATAACATCATTGCCCAAGTTTGTAAGACGCCCAGAATCTGAGTGAATGGAGTGTCTTACGGTCGCCCATAGCGATGATCCCATTCTCGCTCAAACCTTCGAATCGTCTAGGATCTTAGCAAATATAAAATATTATGGTTATTCAGAATAGCAGTTATTGAAGCAATTATTGAGTAATCTTATCACATTCCACGATTCAAGGAGTCCAGTTGAAAGCGGTTGAACGACAAAGAGTAATGGCAGCAGTTAGAGACGACAATTCTACGACAAGTTAGCCACCATAAAGAAAGTGGGTAGTTATACAGCAATCAAACAGTTTCCAAGCGGTTTGTTCGAGGAAATCATAAAGGGAATATAAAAGGAAAAGAAGACACAGAGAAAAGACCCCAGATCAAACACTCTCAAACAAAGAATATGTAATTTTAATTTTTTAGCTTAAATTTAAATACTTCTTTTAGTACTCGTGTGCTTGCGCCATTTGGAGGCATTCTGTTTATTTTCAATTGTAAATCATTGTCAATAAAACACCCATTTTTGGGACTTTGTCTCAAGATGTCTGTTCCTTACACAATTATTTGATCCCTTTTTTAATTCTTAGCGACTGCCCGCGCGAAACAGAATTCAACCTAATGTCAACAATGAAAAAATTGAAGGATTCCAATAGAGAGCTTATGGTTTGAGCACTCTAATGCAACAAATCACCTTCACAACTTGACCACTCATGCATCTGTTGTGTCCAAGTTCCGTTGACTCTAATTCTCGCTTCTCCGCTGGTATCGTCAAATACAATAAGGAACTCATTTACTATGTCGTCATCATCATACCAAATTAGCTAATTAAAATATAATAATTATAGTTAGAAAGTTGAATATTTTTTTTGCAAAATTATCACTATTTAAATGGATAATTATTAGCCGGCTTTCGAATCACTAATTATTTCTATTGTCCAGTCGCCAATGCCGTACAAAAGAGAAGTGGCTCGGCGTGCGTACATTGAAAAACAAGAGACTAAACGGCCTGTTTGGGAGCGATTTTTCCTCCAAAAAATTGATTTTTTGATCGTTATTTCACTATTTCAGCCGTCATATTTGACTTCTTCTCTCACAGGTGGATCCCACTTTTCTCCTAATGGTCAAAAAATCAATTCTCAAAATCACTCTCAAACAGGCTCTGAGAAAAAAGGGTAATAGTAAAAAATATATAGGCTTGTTTCATTTTTCACACAAATTAAAAAATCATCTTTAATGTCATTGGAAATTAATTTTTTCCAAGATCTTTTCTAATTTACCCATATTTAATTTTTGGTAAGTGATAGTAAATTATTGTTGGAATTAGTAAAAAATTTGAATGATTTAATTTGAAGAAAAATAAATGAAAGTTATTTCATATTTACAAGAAGTGGAAAATGATTATCTTTGGATGATTTCAAGAAATTAACAAAATAAGCTGGAAAAATTGTATAAATGTATATTGGTAAAGGAACAAAATAAAATATTCTAAATTAAAAAACTCAACCTATACAAATAGCGCGGAGGAGTATGATAAATGTGTGCAGTTAACCAAAGGCCATGCGCATCCCCGTTAAATCCAACTGCTGTTAGAGAGAGAGGGAGCAATGCATGTTCACTACACATTCACCGTATCTGGACAACGAAACGGGACACCACAGTACCTATGAACCGTTTGTGATTTAACACTGTCAACTTTTTAAAAACAATCAATTTTTTAATTATAGTTTAATAAGCTATTCTTTTGCTATAATATGTCTCAATACATAAAATATTATTTCAAATTTTTTTTAATTAAAGAACTATATTATTTATCCATCTTACTGTGTATTATAATGTGTCATAAATTATAAAATAATTATTTAAATTTTATTTGTCATGGTAAAACTAAAAAGAATTAATTCAAACACAATTGTTACAAACGCCCCACAAGGTTTTACGAAAAATATATGTAGGAAATTTTTTTTAATATATACATACATGTATTTTTCGTCCCTTCGATAATTTTTTGCCTTCTAACCTATAATATGGGCTCTGCCACTATAGACTACTATGATCGCACTATATTTGTAGTTTATGTGAAATAAATAATTGAGAAAGAATTACCTAATACAAATTATATTTTTCTTAGCGCAGCAGAGAGTTTAAAGTTAGATAACAATTCATTGTTACGAGTTAAAAAGTTAGATAACAATTCGATGTTATGACTATGATAATATAAGATAGTATTATTTTTTTTTAAAATAAAAACTAAATTTTATAATGAAAAAATTCTGAATCCTTGATCGATTGATTGATTTATTTATTTTGACAGATATATTTCTTGGGATGGTGCAATGTCAATTTTTTGCATTTCTTAAAAAGGTTGAACCCCAACTTCGATAGTTCTCATCGCTTCGCTTCTAGAGTTTTGTGAGGGAGGTAAATCATGGGATAGTCTCAGTAGGTCAGAAAACAAGAGTTGCCTGTACACTGCGTCTACGATTTCCTTTTTAACGCCGTCAACGTGAAACAGACAAATAAAACACGATTTTAATTCAAAATGTGGAAAATTGGATAAAGGGATCCTCTCCCACGCAGCAAAATCATTCCCCAGAGAGAGGAAGAGCCTACGAATACATGCACATTTTTGTTTATATGTCTATAAAATAGAAATTCATTTGTGTTGATCCTATTTTGACCTTTCCGTTTATTGCCCTGTGCACCCTTTTTCTTGGTAGAAAGAACCCAGATTCTGATAAGGGAATTTGACATAAAAATAAGGAATTATATGGCTGTAATGGAATATATTGGAATGGATTTTATGTTCTGCAATTTATGTAATATTTTACTATCGGATTTTGCGTAGAAATCCAACATACAGGCTCGGATGTGAATTATTATGTTAATTAGTTGTCAATAATAAGATCATGTAGTTACCGGTAGTTTATTTTTTTATGCTTTGCAGGAGATTTTTTTTCCCCTATTGAAATTGTATCGACATAGGAGGAATTATTGGATGTGTTTTTTAATATTCACTGGTTGCTTTTAATTATTATTATTATTATTATTTGAAATGGAGATGATTGTGATACATTTCACAACAGTTCGGACATCGAAGTCGATGATATAAGGTTTGGTCACAATATAGTGTAAAAAGATGTCAGTGATGAGGAGATTGAAGCCGAAGAATTGGAGAGGCGAATGTGGAAGGATCAAGTTAAACTCAAGAGGATCAAAGAAAGGCATAAGCTAGCAGCACGGCAAGCTACAGAGAAGCATGTTAGAAAACAGAGAAGTATGAAAATTGGAGAATTATATTTCTGAGCTACGTTTATAATACAAGGTGTACGCCCTATTTATATAAGAGAGCCAAATCTATAAAATGAGAAAGATACAATCATTCCTATAATTAAGCAATCTGTAATCCCCATAATTAAGCAATCTCATTAATTATGCTACAATCACACAAATTATGCTTACACCTCCCCTCAAACTCAAGATGGTATTGTAGATGTCATTTTCAGTTTACATACTAAATCGTGAAAACGCTCAGGCAGGTGAGTTTTAGTAAAGACATCAGCAATGTGATTAGATGAAGATATAGATTCTAAATGGAGAGTACCGAGAGTAACATGATGGCGAATAAAATGATAATCAATCTCAATGTGTTTAGTGCACTCATGAAACACATTATTATGAGCAATCTGAATAGCACTTCGATTGTCACAATGAAGAGCAATAGAAAATGAGTAAGAGAGACCTATATCTTCTAATAAACGACAAAACCAAAATAACTCCGCAGTAGCATCTGTAAGGGCACGGTATTCTAACTTTGTACTAGAACGAGCCGTGATAGTCTGCTTCTTGCTGTACCAAAAAATAAGTGAGTTGCCCAAAAAGAAATTGTAACCAGTCGCGGAACGATATCTGTAGGATCACCAGCCCAATCTGCATCAGAATACCCAGATAGTACTAGAGAAGAGTGAGATGAAAAATAAAGTCCATGAAAGAGAGTCCCCTTCACATAGCGAAGTATCCGAAGAACAGTAGAGAAGTGAGATGTGCGAGGAACGGCCATAAACTGACTGACCAAGTGAATTGCATAGGCAATATCGGGCAGTGTCATAGTTAAATATATCAGGCTCCCAACAAGTTGGCGATAGAGAGCAGGATCATCGAGAAGAGAACCATCCATAGGAGTAAGCTTGACATTTGGTTCCAAGGGAGTCGAAACAGCCTTATTGTTTGTGATCCCAGCTTGAGAAAGCAAATCAAAAGCATACTTTGCCTGAGAAAGATAGTAGCTGTCTGAATTGGATGAAACTTCAAGACCTAAGAAATAACTTAGGGGACCAAGATGCTTCATCTCAAATTGTTGATTTAGATACT
>NC_036247.1:16080106-16081430 GCF_002742605.1 Olea europaea var. sylvestris | reverse complement strand
TTACTTGTTTTATGATTTTTAGAATTTTACTTGTAGATCTAGAAAAAATATTCTATAGTTTTACATTTTATAAAGAAATAGAAGAGATTTTTGAATATGGTATAGAATTAATTTCTCTTGAAAAATATAAACCTATAGATTATTTATTTGCTATCTTACAAGTAACTAAAGATTTACACCCAGAATTAAAAGAACAGATTTTATATAGATCTTTAATTTCAGAATTTAGAGAAGAATATTTTATAAATAGTTTTGATCAGATATTTATATCAGATCTAAAATTAAGGATTGAATTAGACAATATTGATAATAATTATTTATCAGATCATACAAATTTTTCATTAGATTCTTTTTATTATTCAGACTAGAGTTTGAAAACTGGATCTTTTAGTAAAAGAAATTAATAAATTAACTGGAGAACTTAGTACTTTAGGAAAAAGAATCTTTAATATTGAGAAAGATATTAATAAAATTTGTGAAAACCTAGATTTTATTAAAGAACAAAATTCAACAATTTTAAATAAAATCTCTAGAGTAGAAGATAAAGAAAAATTTACAGATCTTAAGACTACAGAGGCAATAGAAAATATAAATAGAAAATTAAATAATACAGAAAATAAACCAACCCAAGAAGTAGAAAATATAATAAATAAGTTAGATAGATTAAGTTTAAAAAATACAGGTAAACAAAAAATAACTAGAAAATTATCTACAACATTTTATAAAATATGAATAATTTTCCTGGTAGATCAAGAACTATTAGAGAAGTATGATCATCTTCAGAACCCTATGATAGAGGTAGACATAGTACTTCTAATACAAGTACAAATATAATAGAAAGAATTTTACATAGACAGCCTCAGTATAATCAAAATATAGAAGAATTTATAGATCCTGAACAAGATTATAATAGATTTCAAGCTCATGGTCTACAATTACTTAATCCAGAAAATTTATATAATAGAGGAATTTTTGAATCAAGAACCCAATTTTTTAGACATACTAGAGAAGTATCGATTCAATGTTTAGATGGTCAAGTAAGACAATTATCATTAATATCAGAAGAATCTAAAAAAGAATTAAGAAAAAAGAATTTTAGATTTATGCATCTAGGATTAATAGTAATAGGAATTAAAGGATTAATGAGAAAAAATTTAGGAAATAAAGTTTTATTAACTATTTATGATGAAAGAATCCAAAATATAGAAAAGAGTATGATAGCTAGTACAGAAGTCGATATGAATGATAATAATGGAATTATATATTGTAATCCAGATTTCTTATTAACCATAAAAGATTTTTCAGAAAAAATTAAAATAGGAAT
>NC_036247.1:16077537-16079441 GCF_002742605.1 Olea europaea var. sylvestris | reverse complement strand
TTAGCTAAGACATGTCCAAAAAAGATAAATAATAATGATAAAAGAAGTACTCTAGTAGAATGTACTAATGAAGATTTGTTAGAAATAGATGAATATATTTCAGATAAAGAGTCAGTATATAGTATTATATCAATAGAAGATTATAATAATAATTGTAATCTAGAAGAACAATCAGATTATGAAAATTTCATACAAGAATTTTCAAATATTAAAAATTCATCAGATTCAGATGAAGACTTAGAATTTATGGATATAGAATTAGAATGTAAACATAAATAGATAAAAGAAACAGGTTCAGATAGTATACCATGTTTTTTATGTAAATGGTATCCTAGTAAAAAATTAAGTAAATGTAAAGATTGTTTTCTAGAAGCATGTAAAAAATGCTTGATACAAAAAGATTTAGTAGAATTTGAAGAAGAAAATCAGAATGATTCAATTCAAATAGAATTATCAGAAATAAAAATATTAAGAAAAAGAATAGAAAACTTAGAAGATATGCAAAGATATATTTTACAAAAATTAGAACTTTTGGAATTAAATAAAAAAGGAAAAAACCCAGAAATCATTCCTGAACCAGAATTAGTTCAAGTTTTTTGTAATCCAGAAAAATTAAAAAGTATTAAAGTAAAATGTTATGTTAGAATAGAAAATTTTGAAATAATTTGTTTAGGTTTAATAGATTCAGGATGTAGTCATTGTATAATTAATAAAAGAATCATACCAGAAAAATATATAATAAAGTCAAAGGAACCTATAGAAGCCCAACAAATGGATGAAAATTTTTATAGTTATCAAGAATTAGTTTTGAGACTAATTGTGGAAGAAGTACAGAATATAGTTTACCTAAAGACTCAGTATGGGTAAGAGAATTATCTTTAAATACAGACTTAATTTTAGGATTAAGTTTTTTGTTAAAAGATAATGGTAGCATATTAATTAGTAAAGATTATTTGCAATTACAAAAATTTTCAATTTGTGCACCTACTTATACTAAGACTATTCCATCAGAGTATTCTGAGAAGCGTGGTGGGATAATAGAAAAAGAAAAAGAATGTGAGTGTAGTAAAGAAAGAGAATGTCAATTAATAGAAAAAGAAGAATTAGAGATGAAAACTTTAAGGAAGATGAGAATTATGTTTAGAATTTGTAGAAATTGAAAAAATTTATAATTTGTTAGTAACAGAACAAGACATAGAAAATATGATTAGTAAATTAGAAAAATTAGAAATTTTAGGAGAAAATATACTAAAATATTGGGAAAAAGATAAAGTTTTCTGTGAAATAAAAATAAAAAATCCAGAATACATAATAAAAACAAAAAATATTGAAGCAACAAACCAAGATCAGGAAGACTTTAGGATGCATATAAAAGATTTATTAAAATTAGGAGTAATTAAAAAATCAGAAAGCCCACATAGATCAGCAGCTTTTATAGTTAGAAAACACTCAGAAATTATTAGAGGAAAAAGTAGAATGGTAATTAATTATAAAAGATTAAATGATAATACAATAGATGATACTTATAATATTCCAGATAAAACAGTTTTAATAAATAAGATTCAAGATTGTAATATTTTTAGTAAGTTTGATTTAAAATCTGGTTTTTGGCAAGTAAAAATGCACCCAGATTCAATAGAATGGATAGCATTCACTAGCCCAGAAGGACATTTTGAATGGTTAGTTATGTCATTTGGATTAAAAAATGCCCCTAGTATTTTCCAAAGAAAATGGATAGTATTTTTAGTAAACATAATAAATTCATTATTGTTTATATAGATGATATTTTAGTATTCAGTAAAAATAGGCGAGAACATAGAGGTCATTTACAAATTCTCTTTTCAGAATTTATTAGACATGGTTTAATTATAAATAAAAAGAAAATGTTCTTATTTAAAGAATTT
>NC_036247.1:16076005-16077431 GCF_002742605.1 Olea europaea var. sylvestris | reverse complement strand
CAGATAAACTTGAAGACCTTAAGCAGCTACAAAAATTTTTATGATTAGTAAATTATGCTAGACCCTTTATTAAAGATTTAGGAAAAATTGCAGGACTTTTATATGGAAAAACTTCACCAAAAGGTCAAAGATATTTTAATGTAGAAGATATTAAATTAGTTCAAAAAATAAAAGAAAAATTAAAAGATTTACCTAAATTATCTATGCCACTAGAAACAGATGGAAGTATAACAGGATGAGGAGCAATTTTAATTGCAAAACCCAATAAATATGCAGATAAAGATAGTGAAAAAATTGTAAGATATAATAGTGAAAATTATAAAGAAAAAGGTAATATAAGTAGTATAGATTTAGAATTACTTGCAATTAATTATGCATTAGATTCTTTTGAATTATTCATTATTTCCAAAAAAGAAATTATTTTAAGAACAGATTGTGAAGCAATAGTAAGTTTTGTTAACAAAATGAAATTAGAAAACAAAAGAAGTAATAGAAGAAGATGGTTAAATTTTATAGATAGAATTACTAATACTGAATTAGTAATTAATTTTGAACATATTAAAGGTATTGATAATCAGATAGCAGATATTTTAAGTAGAATAATTAAAAATAAAGAATATGGTTGATTATTTCTTGCAGATGCAAAGACCAAGAGGCCCTAGGCCAGGATTGCCAATTGTTGGTAGTTCAAGTTCTCAGACAAATATACTACAGACTCATGATAAGTTAAGATTTGGTAATATAGAATTACTTTGTTTTCCAAACAGTAATATCAGTTTTAAGACACTTTCTCATGTCTCAGTTACTAAATCAGAAAAATGTATTTTAGACAATTTATGGATATCTTACAATAAGAATCCAAAAGATCAAAAATATTTTTTAGCATGTTTAAATGCTCTTTCAGAACACTTTAGTCAAGACCACAAAAAATTTAAGTGTTATGTTGTTTTACAAGGTAGACTTCCAGGAATTTATCATATCTGACTAGAAGTTTCAGATTGTATAAAAAATTTTCTAAATCCTCTTTATAAAGGATTTTATTCAATTTCAAAAGCATTAGAAGAATGTAGAAAATTTATAGGAATTAATTATTTTGTTGCCCCTTCTTTAAAGAATGTTTCAGATCAGCCCTTAAATTATGCTTCTAAATTTTGTGAATATTGTGAATGTATGACTAAGAATTTTAAAATTTTAAATGAGTCCAATCAGTCTTTACAACAAGAAAAATTAATCTTACAAAAGAAAATTTCTGAATTAGAACAAGAAATTATTAATTTAAAGATTTCAAATCCAATTGTTCAGACACAATCAGGTACTATAGAACCAAAGAAGTCTATAGCTAGTCCAGCTCAAACGGAAGCTGGTAAAGACTTATCAAATCCGTTTATGGTTCTGGGCTTACCAAAAGCTCAACAGACTCAGGGGA
>NC_036247.1:15989707-16074754 GCF_002742605.1 Olea europaea var. sylvestris | reverse complement strand
TACCTTACAATATGGTAGCATGAAAAATATTGACTTTTTTCTTCCATGTTACATTTAATTGAGTTGTATTCTTCTTCCTCTTTCGCTTATTATTTTTCCCCTATCATATGCAATTTTATCAACTTCATTAAAATCTTCTTCATCATTTTTTATCTTCGACCTAATACCATTTTCAACACATCCATTACCAACTCTTTTTTATACGAAATGGATGACTCAAATCAAGAAATCTTCTATGTCCCATGTATGCAAACTTCTTACCATGTGATAGTCATAGGGAACATATATCTTTCCGCCAAATAGGGCATGCAATTTTGACGTCGGATAGGATAGTGATTATCCTATTGGCTTGTTGTAGCAGATGATTCGCAAGAAAAGAACGATAGAAAACGCCCAAAAAACAGAGAAAATACTCTGAATTCAACTCAATATTATTAATAATGCAGAATGCTGAAAACAAACCCACAAGTCGGGTTAAATAGCTGCGAAATACGAAATTATTGGAAAATTACCAAAAATGGCAAAATTCCGAAATTATACCAAAATAATATATTAAGTAAAAGAAGTAAGTTGCCAAAAATTTGGCTTAATTCGAGTTCTCTAACATATAGAAAAAAGGAAACTAAATATTACCATAAATAGTAAGAAATAACTTAAAATTGAATTTTGGAAAGGAAAACAGTGGATTTTGGGCTTGAAATTGACGTCCACCGAGCGAAGCTGGGTGGCCACGACGTGCGCGCCGAAGAGAGCTTTCCGAATTGGGGTCATAATAGCGATTCCGATAACCGTAGCCAAAGTTATGACCAAATTACCAAAGACGCGTCAAAATCTCCCAATTAAGGAAATAATGGTGATTTACTTTCCATCTTTGCGCCGATCCGCCATCTCATGGTATCTCAGCGCCATCATCGTGCAATCTGACAAATCAGCATCACTTGACTCGGATTCTCCTGCATCAAATTTTTCCCTTAACGGGCCATCCAGATACATTTCCATATGCAGGAAAGTCATTTATTGTCTACATCAAAATAACTTTTAAGTTGAATATAGATTCTATAACTGCATCATATATCTTAATCCCATTACTTTATAATAATATTAAGTCATCTGCAAGTGATGCTAAATAAACATCTATGTCATTACCTAATTGCTTTAGTCCCGAGAACATTAAACTCAACATCAAACTTTCCTTCGACATGCATAATGAGGGAGGCAAATTATATATAATTAAAATTACTGGCCAACAATTGTGTTTAGAGCTACGATCTTCAAAAGAATTAAATCCATCAGTTGCAAGACCTAGTTTAGTATTTCTAGGATCTGATGCAAAATGTGACCATATTCTATTAATTATTTCCCAACTTAATGAGTCAATCGAATGCCTAATTCTACCATCTAAACTTTTATTATTTGAATGCCATCTAGGTCGTGTCGCCATCTCATCGACTCCAAAATATCCTCGTAAGTCTTGGTATTACAAGGAAATAACACAAGACTTTTGCTGGATTTATTTATTTTTTAATTTTCTTAGTCCGTTGGTTAACTTTGGATCTTGAGCAACCACGTTTTGGATAAAATACAGCATGTTCAAGCTCCTTTCTATACAGACAACAATCATTCAGGCAATCATGTATTTTCTCATAACCAAGGTCAATGTATTCACAATTTTTTCATATCATAAAATGACTTAGGAAGTGTATTATTATCTGGCAGCATGTCTTGTACAAGATTTATAAGTACATCAAAACCACTATTAGATAAACCATGTGTAGCTTTATGTTTAAACATAGCAATCGAAGTTACATCTTCGTAAATGCCGTACAACCAGGATACAAAGGTGTTTCGGCATCGTCAACCACACATTGAATCTCTCCATCTCTTCCATCAAGACGGTTTTCAAAACCTACATCATGTTGTACAACATCATGTTGTACATATAAGTCCCTAAACATTCTACGTGACTCAGACATTTCCACATCGACTGAATTTAATTCACATGGTCGTTTTCCATGAAATACCCAAACAGTGTACATAGGATCCATTCTCTTAATAACCAAATGTTCATACACTATTTCATAATGATGATGCTTTAGATTTCTACACTTAAAACAAGGACACTCTATCATTTCTGAACATAGATTTTCACGAGCTAGTTCAACAAAATTCCGTGCTCCATCTCTATATTGTTCTGAAAACCTATAAGTAAAATATTATGATCATTTTATGTTAAATTATTAAAATTTTGTAAGTAGATTCACGAAATCTATTTCAGACAATAACCTTGATAATTGTAGTCGTGCTTTGTCCATTATTATTAGAAACAACACAAATACAAATTGAGAGCTTAAAAATAAGTAAAAGTAATTTCTTTAGGTCTACAAATATCTTATTTTGAATAACTCTTATGATTCATCTCACTATCAAAATAAGTAACTTTACTATAAGTAAACATTAACCTTAGGCAGGTATTATAGCCAAATATGTTCATGGCCAATCAAAGATCATACCTGCCACGCGGCTTTATTTTTGCCCAAGTAATTTGTGAAAGTTTTTTGACCAAGGGATAATTTATAGGATTGACGATAGGTACAAACGCCGAAATCGACTGGAAAAGAAAAATATAGAAAAACGATAAGAACCAATGTAAAAGTACAAAATGGTATCAAATATCATTACGTTATGGATGGTGTCATGATAGTAGACTATTGGAGATTTACATAAACAATGGTTTACTATTGGAGATTTACATAAACAATGGTTTTATTTTCAAACATATTATAAAATCTTAAGAGTCACATTACCTAAATCCTCCTACAATGGACCACCTAATTTACTTTATATAAAAAAATAATGCATGTGCTTTGTACATGCAGGCTAGGAGCTTCCTATTGAACTAGTCATTGAAAGGAAAGTTAGATGCTTCAAAATATGCTGTAGGTTGATCTGTTGAACTGATCAACTTGCCAGGTAAAAATAAGGAATATTGCTCAATTCTATAAGTTGAAGACCACTAACTACTAAAAGAAAAGGATTACAGATACATTTAACGTGCAAGTCTAAAAGAAAAGGATTACAGATTGCTCAAGGTTCTCTCTCTTGGGTGGCTTGCCCCTAAGAGCTGGGCACAACATGGTCCATTCTGGATAGGAATTTTCACAAGCTGGGTAACCTTATGTATATTTGACACTGCAAGCCTTTATTCATTTAATATAAGGTTTACTTTAAGCGATGGGCACTAGAACACACGGTTTGTTATCAACAAAAAAAGGGCTCTACACATAGACAATTAGATGTGTATGCTATGTTATAACAAATGTCTACTTCCACATAACATGTACAGTTAACCAAACACAACAACTTGCCATAGTGTGCAAGCATACCATCAACTTCACCGAGACATTTTTCTCCAAAGGGTAAAATTTCATTAATTAAAGACTCTTTATAATAAGAGTATACATAGAAAGAAAAAAACTCTTTGTAATAAGAAGTATTCTTGGAAAGAAATAAATAAAACCACATCAGATATCTATATACTAGTCTCTATAATTTTCAAGAATTTACACATGGGATGGCCCCCTTCTCCAGAAGTGGAGGAAAATTGGAGAAAATTCTTGCTTTTTAAAAGAGGATTCAATGCATTAAATCTTCTTTTACTCTGTCTATCATAAATGAAAGCCATGTTGGTGCAAGCTTCAGGACATAACCTTGTGATTCAAGTCAAACTATCTAAGCTCAAGGGCATAGCCAAAACAGTTTTTGCCATCACCCACACACATCAAACACATAATAAAATTGTTAAAATCTCTTCACCACTTAAATAGTTGTACTTATGTAATGTGAGTTAATGGCAAAAATAAGTTGGGGGAATTATTATTCTTTTATTTCATTGGTGAGATTTTGATTTAGTTAAATCTAGTCATGTCATCTGTTTATTAACAAATCAGTAAGTTGTGATGTAAATATAGCACAATCTTGTATATATTATGTGTTTGACTATCATTTTATCTATAACAGTTGAGATAACCTGGTGGTAATAGGTCCTGTCAAGCAGGTTTTTTGTGGTTCAACATCGAATTGATCTATCTATTTGCCAAGTAAACTTTTGTTTGTTCCCATGAATAAACCCCTGAATTGATATACGACCTTAATTACCCTCGACCAACAAACTATTCAAGAAAAAGTCACTGATAAAAGCTAACCAAAAACTGGTAAACTCTATATCATGCATCCTCTTCATGCTTCGAGTAATTAGATACTTTTTTGTCAATGAGTCATATTCATTAATGTTCTTTGGATGGCACCAAAAGTCACATGTTATTCCGAAATTTGCATGATCAGAATAAATATCCATTCATATGCATATTGTCAACTTTCTAAGCCAATATATAAGTTCATTCATAATGCACTTCACCACCATAGAGAAGAAGAATATGAAAAATACAAAATAGTGTAATAATTTAGGGCATTGCATGAATAGGATGAGAGTGTAGTAAAGCCAAGGACGAATTGTCAGCAATGCAACAATTTATACCAAGTAGAATGATAATCGATAATCAATGTCTTGGAAAATTAGTCGGTATTTATCAATTGACAATTTATTGCTTGGCTAAATTCACCATGCACATATTTGCATAAACAAATTAGAGAATGACAGTATGTCGGTAGATTTCTCAAACCTGATATCGACTAGAGATAGAGGTTTCATTCATGGAGACAAACCAAACAAGTATCACCTATACTAGATTCAGTGAATCGAATAGTAAAGCCCTAAATTTCAGTTTCGACCTTGAAAAATTGGAAGCAACGAGCGTCGTCCTCTTGTGTCCTCGAAGTCCAACCGTAACAATCGGTAAAGCAGCCAGCGGCCCAGCAGGTCTGTCCTTATCCTCACTTCTCAAGTCGACGGCTTTAAAGAGCAGCTACTAGCCAGAGGGCTGCAGGGGCAACGGTAGCTACAGAGGGTTTCTTTTGTGCTAGAAATGATACGACTCATTGAGGGAAATGGTATAGGCTATAATGGGTTATTTTCTTGATTGGGCTAGCAGGTATTGGGCCTTAAAAATCGATTGGCCTGGGCTGGAATAGGGATAAACTAAACACAAAGAAAGGGCCTTTGGGCCCAAAATGTTTAACCAGCTTCATTACAACGTTCTTTGAACGTTGCTAAAATATCTAATGACAACACGCAGTGCCTCTTGCTAAAACAAAATAACAACAATGTATACCGTGCGTTGCTAAAACTTTAATAGTAGCGCACATTGCACGTTGCAAAAAGAAATTCAACTACAACAGCCTTTAAACGTCGCAAAAGGGTATATTAGCAACACTACTTATAAAAACGTTGTTAAAACTCAATTTAGTCTATCAATAGCAGCATACACTCACTGAACATTGCAATACATCCCTTCTAACATCGTGCAATTGGTGAATGTTGCCTTTTGCATGTTGCAAAAGACATTTCTTCTTGTAGTGACCCTCTTACGGTGTATTGCCTCAAAAGCTCTGGGCCAAGCAGATGTTCTCAATCATACTCCTAAACTCTACAAATGCGGCTTGTGCTTGGTCTATAATTGAACCAAACAAAGGCTTCAACCGAGAAGCGAGAATATTTGTAATGACTATATAAAAATCATTACAACAAGCAGTCAGCCTATAGTCACCAATCGAATTAGAATGATTAGGATGTTCTCAATCATACTCCTAAACTCTACAAATGCGGCTTGTGCTTGGTCTATAATTGAACCAAACAAAGGCTTCAACCGAGAAGCGAGAATATTTGTAATGACTATATAAAAATCATTACAACAAGCAGTCAGCCTATAGTCACCAATCGAATTAGAATGATTAGTCTTCGGTGCTAGATTTTAAAAAAAAAAAAAAAAAAAAAGGTCTTTTCAATGAGAAAAGTAACATTTATTGTGATCTGACATGTGTACTTTTTGGAATAAGCATAATAGGTCATTTGTTTAATTTTCATTGGTTAGCAAAATTTAAAGTTTTGTGAAAAATTTTACACCTACCATGGAATTGGGAATTGATCATAAGGACATTTTGGTCTAAATTTTTGTAAAATGGAAATTGAACAAATTTTGGACATTTTTGTATATGACCATGTTAAACTAGACATTTGTTCTAATGTCCTCATAAAAATTAAAGAGGACGCATTTTTTATCTGAAAAACGAATTGCACAACTTCCTTTACGGAGGTTGGAGGAAAATCTTGTTTTACAATAATTTTTAGAATTTGTTTTCATTACTAACACAAAATAGGGGGAAAAAAGGAAAAAAAAAAAAAAAAAAAAAAAAAAAGTCCATTTTTTGGACTTCCTTAGGTGTCTTTGTCACAATTCCCTGAGTTGTTCACTCCAAATTTGAGATGGCTTGTTAGATGTAATATATTACTATCTTTTTGTTGGATTTTGGTGTAGACGAGAGAGAAAAGAAGTGACCCAATACTTTACCTTGAAATATTTGCTACAAATAATAACATGATATCTTAGTAATTTTATATATTCTTTACTTATATGAGTACAATCTATAATGTTGGTTGAACTGGTGACCTTAACCCACCATATCAATAACTGGTGCAATATTAATCTATAATGCTCAGATTCAACATTCCGACCGACATATCAGTATCAACATGACACGACAAGGGTATTGGTATGAAAAAAGGGTCAGATCCTTCAATTTTCAAGTTAATGCAACAACCTAAGAAGGCTAACCGCAGCGGCAACACGATAAAGAAATCGAGAAAGAACACAAAAAATATACATATGAAACTTAATCTATTGAAGGACAAAAAGCTTAATTTCTTGAACTGGAGAAGGTGTGTGTGGCAGCTGATGAAGAATTGAAGAAGCCCTAATATGTTGAAGAATATGTGAAGAGTCATTTTGGGCTGTGTTGGAAATGAAAGAAATGAATTGGCTTGTAGAGTTTAAAGTGTAGTATACAAAAGATTATTACAACTATAATGCAAAAAATATATACTTTCTAAGTGTAAAACTGAACCAAACAATCCAAAGCTTCTTCAACCCACCAATGGAGTCTTCATACACTGTCGTCCATGGGAATGACAATAGATATATTGAGAAAAGATCCACCAGAAGCTACCAAGAATTTTGTCGGAGATATAGAATGCTCCCGCTTGGTTACCTCTCTATTCTTTATCTCCAATGTTATGCCAAGTCCAAAAATGAAAGAATAGAGAAGTCTTGTAATTATAGAGCCAATACATTTGAATTCAAAATTCAAATATTGTACTATGGTCAAGTAGAATGTGACAGCACTAGTATAGGATAATTGACCACAAGATTAAATCCAACCATTGGATTTAATTTATGGTCCGTATTATTCCTAAACTAGCACAATCCACTTCACACTCTCTAGACCAATCAACTTACACCAACTATAGGGTGTAATCTACCTTACAAGTCTTCAACTTGGATCACATAACATCCATCACCAAATTTCCCAGTTACAAGTGATATCCATTAGTGTGGTCTTATTTTTATCATCATCGCTCATTCCAACTCGGTACCTGCACAACAATTAACCATTATCAATACTCAGTTTCACGGGATGTCTTTCTTTTCGACACAAAAAGGGACACTGTGCAATAGTAGTCTGCTCCGCTAGACTATCTTTCGCCTTTTCTCGGTCATGCCTGGACGAAAGAAAATTTGATTACAATTTTGTAAAAAACTTATAACAGAGATTTTGAATACATTGAAAGTAAATTGAACATTGATTAATGAAAGCTGAACGTTACAATTGACGAAAGCAAAAAATTATAATTGTTGGTGCAGAGGGCGGATACCAGTGAGTTTAAAAGATTTGTGAATGACTAATACCCCCTATAATAGCATTTTGAATAAAACTCTAAGTGAATGGAGTAGACGTTTAAATGACGAGAAATCATACTAAACGTTTACAAATATCAAAGCTATTTTACAATTGAAATAACTATTACAATGAAAATAAAATTACAACTCAAACTTGAACTAAGATTTACAATGTGCTGCCGAAATTGGACAAACTGCGACTGCGATTGTGTCAGGGGCTAAGTAAAGCTGCGGTTCTTGACATTCTTCCCCATTTGTTTTGGAGATGTCTTTAGTGCCATTAATGCATATGCTTCAATTAATGGTTTGAAGGCTCCAAGATCATTTTCTCTTTCCCAAGTATTCTCCTCACTGCTACATCCAATCCATTTGACCAAGTACTTTTGATAATCTTTTCTAGGAGCTCGAGTGATTCGATGGTCAAGAATAGCCTTAGCAACCTTATTTCTAGCTTTCTTCAGCTCAAACACAGGTCGCTTTGGCTCATTTCTATATGCGTCCTCCTTATCTGCAAAGTATGACTTCAACACACTAACATGGAAGACCTTGTGGATTTTACACCATGAAGGCAGTTCAACTCTGTATGCTATTCTTCCAATCCTCTTCAAGATAGGTAGAAACCCAATATATTTTGGCGCCAATCTTGAGTCCTTCCCTCTTGTCGGTTTGTACACATTTTTGTCGGGAAGCTTAACCATTACCAGATTTCCAACATTGAATTCAAGGAAACGGTGCTTTAGATTTGCAGACTTTTTATACCCTTTCTTAGCTTTCTTAAGATAACTCCGAGCAATTTCAATATTTCGTTTCCACTCTTAAGAAAA
Source organism: Olea europaea var. sylvestris (assembly GCF_002742605.1). Lineage (NCBI taxonomy): Eukaryota > Viridiplantae > Streptophyta > Magnoliopsida > Lamiales > Oleaceae > Olea > Olea europaea. The sequence goes on along the minus strand of NC_036247.1, from coordinate 16,066,080 downwards.
GTTCTTTGCTTGAGGAGACTTGGTACTTTGTTCAATATCCACTGTATGAGGGAGTAGCGATTGCTGGCCAGTAATAATCTCAAAAGGACTCTTATTGGTGGAAGAACTTTTTTGGGTATTAAAGCAAATCTAAGCTACATCCAAAAGTTTCACCCAGTTTTTCTGCGAAGTAGAGATAAAGTACCGAAAATATTCTTTTAGCATAGAATTGAAGTGCTCCGTCTATCCATCAAATTGTGGGTGAAAAGTAGAAGTCATGCTCAAAGTTGAACTAAGAAGTTTGAACAACTCAGTCCAAAATATGCCAGTAAAACAAGGATCTCAATCACTGACGATGTCCTTAGGCAGTCCCCAATATTTGACAATATGTATGAAGAAGAGTTGAGATATCTCTTCCGCAGATACATATTTAGGCACTGCAATGAAAGTCGCGTATTTTGATAGACAGTCCACCACGACAATGATAGTGCCAAAATCCTCAACTTTCGACAACCCAATAATGTAGTCCATCGATATACTTTTGAATTGCTGGGTTGGGACGGAAAGGGGCTCCAGCAAGCCCGTCTTTTTCTAATGATCTTTCTTATCTTACTAACAAATAAGATAGGTTTTTACATATTTTGCAATGTCATCCCGCATATGAGGCCAGTAGTATACACTTTGTAGTAGTGCACAAGTCCGGGATGCCCTTCCCAAATCGTGACGTGGCATTTCATAATTAGTGATTTCCTCAAATCTCCGCCCTTAGGAACATATAGGCGATCTCACTTAGTCGTCACTGGTTTTCCATCGAGTTAGAACTGTCGAGTCTTACCATGCTTGATGAGGTCGACCAAAAATTGAGTAGCCGGTCCTTATCCATAAGTGCCCAAATTTGGTATCTTATGTTCATAGTGACGGCACTTCCTGAAAGAGTAACCACGAAGCAAATGGCAACCAAATTGGCCCGTCGACTAAGAGCATCAGCAATATGATTACTAGATTCGAGACGATACTTTAGTATAAAATTGAAATTTGAAAGAAATTCCTATCGATGAGCCTGGTTGCTCGATAGTTTTGGTTGGGACATGAAGTGAGTAACCGCACTATTATTTATCTTCACAATTACGTCATCCTCTAAGACAATGGACTATTGCCAACAATTCCTTTTCATGCGCCAAGTAATGATGTTCTGTTTGGTTTAACTTCCGGCTCTTATATGCTTCTGAATGTCCTTCTTACATAAGGACTCCACCAAGTGCAAAATTTGAAGCATCTGTATGAACTTCAAATGGTTTAATCATATTCGGTAAGGCTAAAATTGGGTTCGACCACATAGACTTCTTCAACCTTTCAAAAGTAGTTTGCATTGGGATGATCAATCCCAATCATTATCCTTCTTTATTAATTCGGTAAGTGGCAGTGCAATTTCTAAGTAGCCTTTCACAAATTTTCGATAGTAATTGCATAACCCAAGAATGAACATACATCATGTACGATTTTTGGTGGTTGTCAATCTTTGATGGCTGTAACCTTCTTCGAAGTCATGCGGATTTTATCTTGTTCAATGATGTGATCCAAGAAACTGATAGATGTCTGAGCAAATGAGCATTTAGATGGTTTGGCATAGAGTTCATTCTCCCATAGCCGATTAAAAACTTGCCTCACATGTTGGACATGTTCCTCCAATGTCTCGCTGTAGATTATTATGTTGTCCAAGTACACCACAATAAAATCATCTAAGAACCTGTGAAGTACCTGATTCATCATAGTACAAAGCATTGCTGGAGCATTTGTCAAACCAAAAGGCATCACTTTAAATTCAAAGGCTCCATATCTGGTTACCATCGTAGTCTTTGCTTCATCTCCCTCCTTAATTCGAACTTACTAGTATCCGAACCTAAGATCAATTTTTGTGTAATACTTTGCCTGACTCAATCGATCGAAGTAATCTGTAACCAATGGGATATGATAGCTATTCTTTACAGTGATATTGTTCAAGGCCAGATAGTCACAACACATTCTAAGAGAACCATTGGCCTTTTTCTAAAATAACGCAGGAGCTCCTTATGGTGACTTCGCAGGCACAATGATTCCACTCTCCAACATTTCTCTCAATCGCTTCCTAAACTCTTCAAGTTCAGGCTGAGATATACGGTATGGTGCTCTGACAGGAGGTTTGGCACCTGCAATAAGTTCAATTTCATGATCAATCGTCCTTCTTGGTAGTAATTTCTTTGGTAATTCGTCTGGATTGATGTCATCAAATTCCCGAATGAGCCTTTTAACGAGTTTTGGAATAGGACCAGTCACCTCTTAGATCTTTTCTAATCGAAGAGTGCACAAAAAAGAAGATTCATTTATCTTGAAATCCTTACTAAATTGCATGGCTGAGATACTTTTCTCGCCCATCCTCTTAGCTTGTGTAGGGATGACACACGGCTTATTACCCATCATCATTAACGGATTGAAATATGGCAACACTGCTGTGTTAGTATCTCGAAGAAATTCCAATTTTAGAATAAACTTGAAATCATCCATTTGAATTGCAGATAAATTTTTCTTTCTTTCGAAAGGACCTGTTTTGATCAACACCGATTTTGCCACTCTAGCTATTGGTTGAGCAGCGAAGTTGATTGTTTTAACTTTTCCACTACCCTTTTCCAGAACAAGTCCGAGTCGCTCTACTTCGGTACATGCAAGGTAGTTGTGGGTAACAGCAGTATCCACCATAGCCCTGATTGGCTTCCCGTTGATCTTCACATTAATGTACTTTAAGCCTTTGGCCCTACAAATACGAGCTTTCACTTCTTCCATCTTTACCTCTTTCAAGGGAACATCATTATTTTCAGTAACCTAATGCGACAGTGTGTTACATCGATACGAAATTTCCCCAACTACATCCTTATCCTCTTCAAAGTCGGTCTCACTATGACAACTAGCCTGTGGGGTCTCTTGCTTTGAATTTGACCTACCACTTACTAGCTGACAATATGCATTCACCATCCATTTCTGAGGACACTCTGACACCCGATGAGGTCCTTCGCATAAAAAGTAAATCAATTTGGGTGTGGCATCAGTTTTGCCCTTTGTTACTTTTCCTTTATTCTAGTTGCTACTGTTGCTGTCGTTATAATTTTCTTGACGGCTATTATGATAATTTTCCTGAAACCCACGGGTGCTTTAATAGGCTCATCCCTTATTCTGAGAATAACGCTCTCCCCCATTTGGGTTCAAGTTGGGTTTGTAAGGTCTGTTACTACTTCCAATTACTTGATTACTCCCCAAAGGTCGATCTTTTCTAGATTCTATTAAGTAGTTGCTCAAACATTCAGCGGCTCCCATGGCCGCGCTCAAATCAGTTACCTTCTGTCTCTGAAATTCCATGCGTGTCCATGGTTTCAACCCTTCAGTAAAGGTGAAGAGCTTATTCTTTTTTAACATATCTCGAATATTCAGCATATGTCCTAAAAGGCTTTCACATACTCCCTGATAGAGTTTGTATGTTTCAAGTCTCGAAGTGCCCGCCGAGCTTGACACTCGACATTTTTCAGGAAAAACTACGATCTAATCACTTCCTTGAGGAGATCCCAAGAATCTATTTGGACCCTGTTGGCCTAAATATTAGCGTATTTGGTTCACCACCATAGTTTTGCATCTCCACCTAGATACATGGTAGCGGTGGTTACCTTTTTTGCTTCATCTTCGATCGAAGCTGCAAGAAAGTACTGTTCCATGTCAAACAAGAAATTTTTGACTTCTTTTGCATCACATGTCCCTTCGTAGGTACACGGTGTGTTGGAGCATACTAAGGTATGGGAGCTTGCCCATTGTTCACTGCATATTGGAGTACTCGTAATTGAGCTCTCAACGCTTCCATTTCATCCTATAGATCAGGAATGATTGCAACGGCTTCAGTCATTGTTGTGCAAGCCCTTTGGCTTTCATCTAGCTAGATGTATAATCCACGAATCTCGAATTTTACCATCTCAACTTTTCCTTGAGACTGTTTATGGCATAGCACAACCTAGTAGTTGTCTCATCAAGCCTATCCATGCGCTGTTTAGTAGTACTCTTCTTTTGAGGCTCTTCCACCTCAGTGGAGTGGGATTCTTCTTGACACAGAAAGGGATACCATGTAACAGTAGTCTGCTCCACTAGACTACCTTCCGCCTTTTTTCGGTCGCGTCGAGACGAAAGAAAATTTGATTACAATTTTATAGAAAGCTTACAACAGAGATTTTGAATATACTGAAAGTAAATTGAACATTTATTGATGAAAGCTGGACATTATAATTAACGAAAGAAAAAAATTATAATTGCTGGTGCAGAGGCGAATATCAGTAAGCTTAAAAAAATTTCAATGACTAATAGCCCCTATAATAGCATTCTGAACAAAAATCTAAGTGACAGGAGTAGACGTTTAAATGATGAGGTATCATACTAAAGTTTACAAATATCAGAGCTATTTTACAACTAAAATAACTATTACAATGAAAAAGAAAATTACAACTCAAAGTTGAACTAATATTTACAATGTGTATCCGAAGTTGGGCAAACCGCGGTTGTGATTGTGTCAAGGGGCTAAATAAAGTTGTAGTCCTTGGAACTCAGTATTGATAAACATTTGTTGAACTTACCGACCGCAAGTACTTTTGTTCTAACATCTGTAGGGTTATAATCAGTTGCAATTTTAAGCAAAATAAAATCTCCAAAAGATAACTTCTCTCTAATGAAGTGATACTTCAACTCAATATGTTTAGAACGTTCATGATAAATAGGATTTTTACACAACATCAATCTACTTTGACTATCAGTAAAAATAATAGCATTACCATTCAAGAAGTTTAATTCACATAGAAGGCCTTTCAGCTACATGCATTCCTTTACAGCTTCGGTTAATGCAACATATTCTGCTCCAGTGCTGGAGAGTGTAACTATAGTTTGCAACTGTGATTTCCAAATGATACAATTATCACCTAAAGTGAAGAAGTAAGAAGTAGTAGATTTCCTCTGATTTTTATCCCCCACAAAGTCAGAATCTACATATCCTTTAAGTTCTAATTTGTTATTTCTCCTTTCAAACACTAATCCCCTTTTCAAAGATCCTGGTAGGTATCTTAATAGCAATTTAAGTGCAGTCCAATATGGTTTACCTGGATTAGACATAAGCCTACTCAAGAAACTAACTACACATGCAAGGTCCAGTCTCGTGGGCAATCATAGAATACATCACAGAACCAATAGCGTTAGCATAGGAAACATTACTCATTTCATGCATTTCTTCTTTAGTTTTAGGGCATTGTGCAGATGATAAGTTCATGTGTGTAGCTAATGGTATATCGACAGAATTAGCAAATTTCATATCAAATTTGGTTATCACTTTATTCAAATAAGACTCTTGATTAATTGTCATCCTATTATCAGCCATATTCCTTTTAATTAACATGCTAAGGATTTTTCTTGCCTTTCCTAAGTCTTTTATGTCAAATTCAAACTTTAAAAGGGTTTTCACCTTTATGATTTCAGTTTTATTGGGGCTAGCAAGCAACATGTCATCCACATATAACAATAAATAAACTTCATAGCCTATTTTAGAGTTATTGAAATATAGACATGCATCATATTCATTCCTCTTAAAACTGATTTTAAGCATATAAGCATCAAATCTCTTGTACCATTGCCTAAGAATCTGCTTAAGACCATAGAAAGACTTTCTAATCAAGCACACAAGTTCTGATTTCCCCTTCAACTTAAACCCTTGAGGTTGAGAAGTGTAAATCAATTTATCCAACTCCTCATGAAGAAAAGTCGTCTTAACATTTAGTTGTTCCAACTCCCAATCATAATGGACAACTAAGGCTAAGACTAACCTAATAGTTTTATACTTAATAACCCGTGAGAACACCTCATTATAGTCTATCCGCTTTCTTTGAGTAAATCTCTTCGTAACTAACCTAGCTTTATATGTTATCATACTCCTTTTAACGTGTAGATCCATTTACAGTGGACTCCTTTGGATTCTTTGGTTTTTCAACCAACATTCAAGTCTTATTTTTGTTTAGAGACTGGATCTCCTCTATTATATCCTTTTTCCAACTTTCAGAATTTTTACAGTTAACCGCTTCTTCAAATGAACCGATTCAACTGACTCCAAGGCTTTACTTGAAACTATGACAAATTCCATCAAATTTGAAGAGATATATTTCAAGTTGGGCTTCACTTATCTTCTCTCCCTATCTCTCACTAATTGGTAATCATCCAAATTAGCACCTGCAGATGTTTCTTGATTAGAGACAACAGTTTTAGGAATTTCAAGTTCAGATTGTTCTATTACTATCTCTTGATCAGATTCTTCTTGAGGTCATATTTCACTATCCTCTGAATTATCACCTAAGCTCTTCACTTCAAATTCCATCTTCTTTCCAGTAGAAGATTCTCCTTCCTCAGTCTATTTGTTATGACTTACTATGTTTTTAAGACAAGGCATATCAATTTCATCGAACTTCACATCTCTACTGTTAATAATCTTAATGCCCTTTAAACCTAAAATCCATAGTCTATATCCTTTCATTCCCTTTGGATAACCTAACATGACAAACTTAGAAGCCCTAGAGTCCAATTTGCCCTCAACCTGATGTGCATAAGCTACACAAAAAAATACTCTAATGTGTGACAAATTTGGGATTTTTCCAGACCATAACTCTTGAGGAGTCTTGAAGTTAACTGAACTAGAAGGTGACCTATTTATCAAATAGGCAGTAGTACATACAGCTTCACCCCAAAAACCTTTAGACAATCCAGAACTAATCATACATCTGACTTTGACCATTAAAGTCAAATTCATCTTCTCTGCCACCCCATTTTGTTGAGGGGTATGTCTTACAGTCTTGTGCCTCATCATACCCTTTCCATTGTAGAAACTATCAAATTCGAAGTTGTAAAACTCTAAACCATTGTCCGTCCTAAGAGTTTTTACACCCTTTCCCATTTGATGTTCAATTATTGCAAGCCAAGACTTAAACTTACTAAGTTTCAGATTCGGATTTAAGGAGATATACCAAAACTTTCCTCGAGTGATCATCAACAATGGATAGAAAAAATCTATCCCTCCATGTGTGGATATTTTTTAGGACCCCACAAATCTGCATAAATGTAGTCCAATGGTCTCTTAGTGCTGTGTTCACTTATTCTAAAACTAACCCTATGTGACTTTTCTAGAACACACGTCTTACATAAACTTAAAGGTGTAACACTATCCTTACCAAGTAAATTCTGATCACTAAGGTATTTCAATCATTTTTTCCTAATGTGTCCGATGCTTTTATGCCAAAGGTTTGATCTATCTTCACAAACTAAAGATAATGTCGACATTTTGCTATCTAATGTTTTACCTTGAAGGACATATAACCCATTCCTTTTGGCACATTTCATAACAACTAGAGATCCTTTACAAATCTTTAAAGTATTAGCATGAGATTTGAACTCGTGACCTTTTTCTTCTAGAGTGCTTAAGGAAATAAAATTCCTTGCCAAGCCCGAGACATACCTAACACATCTAAAGGGTCTGATAATGCCATCATGCATCCTAATAGAAATATCACCTACTCCTTCTACATTGTGTGTACAATCATCCCTTAAGTATACTTTTCTAGGATTCACATCTTTATAGTTATAGAACCAAGATTTAAGAGGACATATATGAATAGTGGCACCTGAGTCTAAAACCCACTCAGTGTCAAAATCAATATTAGAAACATTCATGACATGTATGTTATCACGAGCACCATCTACATCCCTATCAAAATCTCTTAACATGGTCATAACATGTAGGCAATCAAGCGAATCACTTATATCAACTAAGTTTTGATCATCACTGTGCTACGGTCTCTGTTTCTTCTTAAGGTCATTACAGTCTCTCTTGAAATGTCCTAACTTGCTACAATGAAAGCATTTTTTACCACTCTTATCTCTAAACTTAGACATACCCTTACATTTTCCTTTACCCTTCTTACTTTGAAAATGGTTCTCCCTCGTCTCATTCCTCCCTCTAACAAACAAACTCTCTTCTCTCAAGCTACCCCTCGACTCTTTCTTAAGCTCTAGCTCCCTAGCCCTCAAAGCATCAGTCACAATATCTTGGGTCAAAGTATCCCTAGCATACGTGGTAGCATTTCCAACATCTCTATAGGATTCGGGTGTAGCATTCAAAAGTGTAAAAGCTAAATACTCATCTTTAAATTTCTTATCATTGTGGGCCAAACAATTGATGAGTCTATTAAAGTAACTCACATTGGATTCAAGATCCTTTTCCGGATCCAGCTTAAAACTGAACAATTTTTGAAGTAAATGTATTTTGTTTGGAAGAGATTTTTCCAAAATAGCTTGTCAAGTGCTTCCCACAACTCTTTGACAATCTTATGTTGTTCAACTTGCCCTAACTCGTCATCAGATAACTGCAATATAATCAAACTATGTGCAATTTTCATTCATCTCAATAATTTGATCCGATTTAGCTTTTAATCCACCGGGATATTTTTCTGGGTTGTCAAGAGCTTTAGAAACTTTCTATTTAATTAAAATAACTTTCATTTTTTGCTTTCAATTGGAATAATCTCCATTAACATTGAATTGTGCCAATTCAACTTGAGAGGCCAAGGTAGCAAAAATAATGTTTTCGAAAAAAATTTTACTTAGCCAATTTTACCCACACACAAATGCAAGCTCAAACCAACTTATGTATCAATTACTTTCTAAGATGACATAAACGATGATATCATAACAAGTAAAACATAACCAATATCACAAGAGTCAAATAACACAATATTTTTATTGTAAATTCGAGAGGGTTTTAGAGCGCGTAAACCGAGCGAACCAATCTATTAGTTCGTCTTTAGGAAGAGATACGAGTCTTTATTGATCTAGGGCCTCCACTAACTGCCCTAAGTCATCCAACAACTGCTGCAACACCAGGAAACGCCATCGAGTGGCCAACAGAAAAGTTTCTCCATTTCCACTTTTCTGCCTGAGACTGTATCTGCTTCTTGCGCCAAACTGATATCCAATACCACCAGAAGGTCAAAAATTCATCAAGGAACAATCTGCCTTTTTTCACTTCCAGCTAATTCCCTTGCACGCACCTCCACGCACCCAGACTGTCTTCTGCACATGATTTCACATGCTGCTTCCACCATTAATGCGTGTGGTACACGCGTTGCACCGTCAAATTCTTCTCATCGATTGGAGTTTGATGGTGGTTGTCATTCGTCCACCAGGTGTGTCGTTTTTCCAAAAAATGGGTTTAAAGTTTCTGTTGAACTTGTCTTTGAAAAAAATCGAACCCCTTCCAATCTGATTTTTAGGCTGTTTTAACATTTTTTTACCACTAAACTAAGCTGTAATACCATTTGTAGAGTTTAAAGTGTAGTATATAAAAGATTATTACAACTATAATGCGAAAAATTTGAACTCTCTAAGTGTAAAACCGAACCAAACAACCCAAAGCTTCTTCAACACCACCAATGGAGTCTCCTATGATGTTGAGCTCATATTTGTGTCACACCGGATTATACACTGTTGTCCACGGGAATGATAATGGATATACCAAGAAAAGATCCATCAAAAGCCACAAAGAATTTCTCGAAAAATATAGAATGCTCCCACTTGGTTACCTCTCTATTATTTCTCCCCAATGTTATGTCAAGTCCAAAAATGAGAGAATGGAGAAGTCTTGTATTCATAGAGTCAATCCATTTGAATTCAAAATTCAAATATTGTACTATGGTCAAGTAAAAAGTGACAACACTAATATAGAATAATTGACTACAAGATTAAATTCAACTTAAATTCAATGGTTGAATTTAATCTATAGTCCATATTACTCGTAAACTAGCACAATCAACTTCACACTCTCTAGACCAATCAACTTACACCAACTATAGGGTGTGATCCATCTTACATAGCTCGATTTTTTAACACCACAATTACCATTTTACCCCAAATTTTATTTTATTTTTAAAATACGATTTGACACACTTTATTTACCATGAAAAGTCAAACTTGTAAAAAAAGCCAAATCTCTTTCTTTTCCAGTTAAACGTACAAGACATTTTTTAAATTAAGAAAGGACATGCCAACTTTAGAATTAAAAAATCTTATGTTGATCTACTTTTTACATGTGATTTTCTAAGGGAAAAAAATTGAAGTTTGAAAAACATAGTCATATCCTCCAATTCTACATTTTAGAAAATAAAAGATCCGATACTTAAATACATACCCATAATCAAGTTCGAGCATTATAGGTTTCAATAAGAATGACACAGACCACAGGCCTCCATAGGTGTTGCTCGTTTTAGAATTGGAATGTCACGACTTGTATGTACTAAATATGAGAGTTGAACTTTAGTTGTAAATTAGAATATTGCATAGTGACAGAGGACGGCAATAATGCAGGCAAGGACAATGGAAAAGCTTTCCGCATCCTATCCAGAGAAGAATTAGGGGTGCATTTAATTGCAGACATGGAATTTCCATGAAAAATAAATAAATAAACTCTAAATAAGGACTTTATTCTCTTTTATGAATTGGTGAAAATTCTTGGTACTATATTCTACTTCTCACGGTTCTGCTTGAAACTTTTTGCTTCCTTGATCATACTCGATCTTCTCATGCCAATTCAATTACTATGCGTATGATTGAGCTTGTTGGGATCCTACGATGCTGACTCTGAAGTCGTGGTAGGGCTCATAGCCATTTATCATCAAATTAGGTAAAGTTTTCTTATTTTTTGTAAAATTAAAATATACTTCATGGTTAATAATAAAATAGATTTAACATTTTAATTATGAGGACACAATATTTTTCTCTTATGACTCATATGCATGCAGTATGTGCAGCAATAAGAAAGTCATCCATGGCTTCCATTGAAGCCCCTTTACTACCTCGCTTAATCATCTCCATAACCTTTAACGCTTTTCTTCTCATCAAATCCCCTTCTCTTCCTTCTTCCATCACCAGTTCAATCTTCTCCATAATCTCTTCATGTTCAACGTGGTTATGTCCATTTGCAACTCCAACACAAACTCCCAATTCTTCCTCCAACATATGTGCATTGAATGGCTGTTCAGCACCCATAGGCCATGCTAGCATGGGGACGCCATTGCTAAGAGCTTCAATACACGAATTCCACCCACAGTGGCTCAAAAAAGCACCAACAGATTTGTGGGACAAAATTTCCATCTGGGGTGCCCATTTTTTCAAAAGTAAACCCCTTTTGCTGTTCTTAATCCTTTCCTCAAAACCTTCAGGAAGCCAATCTTTATTTGTGCATTCTGAATCTGTTACAAAGCTTGAAGGTGGCCTAAAAACCCAAAGGAAATCGACGTTACTAGCCTCAAGCGCTTTGGCCAGTTCCTTTGTTTGAGCTTCAGAGGGGGAACTTTGTGAACCAAAGGCCACATAAAGAACTGAGTTCGTCGCCTTTTTATCAAGCCATTTCATGCAATGTTTCATTGTAGCTACTGCTTCTTCTCCCCCGCGGGCTTTACTACCTGCAGACGAAAGAATGGGCCCTATAGAATATACAGAACAATTCGGAAACTGCTCCCTGAAATACGTCAATCCTGTGTTATCAATATCCTCTATCGTGTTGAACAACATTGCATGGGTCTTTAACCAATCTTTGAACATTCCATTTGCAAATTCCCAAGGACCGTCGCATTCTCTAAGATGTACTGGCAGATTTTTTGTCTTAAACCTGTATCCCCGAGGGAAACCGGGGAGGGAAAACTCCTCAGAGTTTGATTTCAACTGAGGAAGATTCAACCATATAGTATGAAAAACAGCCATGCCATAACCTGCACCAGCATTAAAGATTGCATGGAATATGCCAAATTCGTGAGCAACCTCGGCCGACCAGGCAAAAAACATGTCTGAAATTATACAAAGAGGCAGCCTACCATTATCCTCCTCGATGAGACGGGAAACAAGATTTGTGAAGGCAGGTTTTAACAAAGGAGATGACTCAATAAAGCGAAGCATGAGTGGGAGAGGGAGAGTTTCGGTGGATTCAGAGTTTGGAGGAAGTCCATGTTCTGTCCTGTCGAAAGGGATTTCGACTAGTCGAATGTTTGAGAATTTAGGGATGTAATCTTGAAGTTTTTTGATATTGAGAGGGGTGTTTACAAAGGTTATTTCATAGCCTTTTTCTTGTTCTAGTTTAAGTGCCAATGACAAGAAAGGGATGATATGGCCCTGTGCCATGAATGGAAAAACGACTATGTTTTCCTTTGGAGCCATTATTTCTTTAACAAGAAGAAGAAAATATTAATGCAAATTTAAGCCCTTAGTTATGTATTTATATGGTTCTTTTTCCTTGAAATTGACATAGAATTTCCGTGAAAAATCTGAAATAGAAAAAGGATCTTCATTGATTTGCATTCCCATTTATGCATGGAATTAGAATAGGAACTTGAGAATTATATGGCACATCACTATGCTTAATTATAGCATTCCAATATATTGTGTAATAATTAGAATAAAGAAAGCATTCAATATTGCAAAAATATATTGTCTTATCATAATTCTGGTTTAGTTAATTAATTAATTAATTAACGGAGAAGTCAAATAACCTAGTTTCCACATGGGTCTAACTTAGTTGGACCTTTGAAGTTGGATTCGAATTTTGATCTATTTCAATGTGTTGAAAACTAATCCCTATCCCTTAGAGTATGTTTGATTGTAAGCATGAAATTTACATGGAAGAAAAAATATTCTCTTAACAATTGAATTGTCTAGAAATTATTTGCATGGAAGTTGGAAATTTTCAATTAAATATGTTTTGATTGACTTATGTTTCCGCCTAGAAAGTATTGTAATTTTCCATGTTTTGATGTTGGATAAAGTCAAATGACCTGCGAGGATGACCGCACCGATGACCACGCATTCACATGGATACGTTGGTCCCGTGTGAATTAAATAATGTCCGACCTCCCATGTGTGTGTATGCGGTCATCCCCGGTGTCAAATCCGATGTTCGTGTAGCACGGTTGTTTGGTGTTTGATAGTCATTATTTTCCATGTAAATTGTCATTTTTTTCCCAATTTTTACTGTTTCATAGCCACTATTTTCCATGGAAATTGTCACTTTTTCCATGGAAATAGAAAATTGTCACTTTTTCCATGGAAATTGTCACTATTTCCATGGAAATTATTCAGTCAAGGGACAAACACGGACAAATTTATTGACCATATATTTTGTGATTTCATCAATTGGACAGTTTCCATGGAAATTATTCAATCAAGGGAGACAAACCCGGACAAATTTACTGACCATATATTTTGTGATTTCATCTACTCTTATCATCTTTATACTCAACATTTACTAACCAATTGATTTTTTTTTTTTTAAAAGTAAAACTTTTTAAATTAAACTGAAAATAACAAAAGCATTATATACAAATCATTTATAAGTTAAAAAAAACCAAGTATAGCCTTCATCAGCATTGTAAACGGTGTATTATGGTAGCAGCATAATACAAAGCAGATATCAATAATGTATACTCTAATAAAAAATCCAACAAGCTAAATATAAAGAGAATCCATTATACAACTTTAAAACCATTTAAAACAACTCTTCACCGTCAATCCGCCAACTAAATTGAGCTTTAACCAATCTAGGTAGATTTGCCTCCGAGAAAAAATGCCATAAATTAATAGAGTTCAATGAATCTCTACTGCTAGAACGTAGCAATTCAAACCAACATAGATATTACACCTTTAAGTATGGTTGTTTAATTATTCAAGCACGCCATCCAAAAGTAGTGGAGGTGGATCACGACCAAGCTACTCATGTACCAAATCGCACATGAATTCCTTATCAGTCAACCTCATAAATACTCTAGCCCAACTCTCATTCTACTCAAATACTTTCATGACTTGCAATATGTCACGCTTGTCTATGTTCCTGCCTTGTAATTTTTCTAGAACCAATTGTCAATTGATGTGGTTCAGCTCCACAACATTAGCAATTTTTTTTAGACAATTTGGCAATGCTCGATAGGGCAATGAGGCTCTTATCATGTACGTCGATGTCAAATTTTGGTGGTTCCTCCTTCGGTATTAGGCTTAGGAATGCGAACTGGGCTTCGATCCATAACCTTATTTTGACTGTTTATTTCATTCATATTTTCATCTGAAATATTAAAAGTAAAAAAACTCATTAGAATCTTTTATGTAATATGAATAGTACATATTTATTATTTACGATCTTTTACATACCATGAATGGGGGATAAATTGTCGTCGTTGGTTACAACGCGATCTCTTGTATCAGAATCATTTCTAAAGATAGCCTCCAAATCATCATGACAAATACAAAGTTTGGTCTTCCACTTTCTGAATTGTGGTTTTCTCTACAAAAATAAAAAAATGACAGGGAGTTATGTTATATATGTGGACATTGTCCAAAAGAAACTAGGGGTTATGTTATATATGTGGACAATGTCCAAAAGAAACTATGTTACTAAAATGTAATGACTAATAATTTCATTGGTCGATGAGATATTATACCTTCAAAAACTCCTCCCATGCTAGTGATATCGCCTGTAACACGTCCAATGTCATGATCCAACACAAAACCACTCATATTCAACAACTGGCGAACTTATATTCTTTTTTTAAAGTCTTCAATCGTGTCCTTACATTCTTATCTTACACCATGACTCTGTATCTGTTCTACACGCTCTCAATTGCTAAAGGCACATGATATGATGAAAAGTCATTGTCACTTCTTTTGTGACTAGCCACAGCTAGTGCAATAGTGTAGTTATGATACAACCATCAATTGCATCACTTTACCGTATATGACGGGTCCTAGAATTAGGATCCACTTGGTTTGAGCATATTTCCTCCACATCTGAATGGGTAGTTGGTCTAGGAACTCAAAAAGGCACCTAGGGTTTTGTCGATTATGTACCATGAAATGTGTATTACAAGATTAAAAGTTCGTGGTCCACCATTAAATAATAACACCTACAAAAATGTATGTCAATATTCTATTTCCAATAACAGCAATTCTAATTATCACATTTGAAATTCTAGCAATCTTATGTCAACTTTTACACAAGGACATGAAAAAAGAATCGATCTAATATCAATATATCTTCAATTTAACCAATAACTAAATCTGAAATTCTATCAAGTTTATGTCCATCACATAAGAACATAAATGAAAAAAAAAAAAATCAAAATCAAAATCCATTTCGCATTTGGGTTGAGAAGTTAGTTAGTCCACATTAAATCAACCATTGTATTCCTCTTATTAGAACATGTTTCCTGGGTTGTGAAAGATATGTGAGCTTTTGGAGTTTCATCTTCAGGCACATCAATATGTATAGGGTTCACCTCATCATCGTTACTATCCAAGTCCTCCTCACAAACATTGTCTACATCATCAATCTTTGAGAAGTTGTGGACAGCAGAACAAGCAAGGACTATCCTTGTTTGTGTGTCAATGTCGTGGTAGGATTAATTTCTAAAATATGTAAATATTTTTTTTAAGCAAACCAATTGTCCTCTCAATAAAATTATATAGAGATAAATGTTGAAAATTAAACAGCTCCTTTCTGCTTTTAGAACGTTGATCATCAATGTCTCCACGATGATATCAAGTCCCATAGTATGGTGTAAGAAATCCTGGAACCAATGGAAAGTTGGCGTTGACAAGATAATATTTACCTATTGAAGAGTTGCTCATTACATAGTCATTATTTATTTATGATAACTTGTACGGGAAAGAAATAATTTCAAATTAGTGATGTAACTTATCAACAGGAATTGTTAGCTTATGTCCTTGGCGTGATATTGCACTTCATAACAATCAATAATCATGTGCGAATAACTTCCAGCTGGTAGGCACATATGTAAACTTCATATCAAATGTGTAGCTACTAAAACATTTTGAGAAATCACTTGCTTTCTATTGTGATACCTAGCTTGGTCCTTTAAGTGGATGTTCGCAACAATATGTGTACCATCTATTGCTCCTACGACATTTTTTGAAAAGAATACTTTTAAAGTATTACAATATTCAACTTCTAAGAAATATAATGAAACAACTACAAACCCCTAACTAGAAAAAGGAGTACCATGGCTTCACATTTTCCTTCTTGAATGGTGAGTTACGAATAGTGGTGTTAATCACAACATCTCAATTCAGTCCAAGACAAGCGTGTAATACCCTATGAAAGTAAAAACTCACTATCTGACCAGATCAAAAGAAAGTGAAAAGTCTAGCTCAATTACGTTGGCTATGCCAGATGGTATGCAAAAAATATAGACGCTAGTTCCTCAATTCGGATATATTTATTATCAATCAATCCATATATTTGCAAACAAGCACATATTCTTTGAAATAACCCATTTTCTTCCTAAGTAGATCACAGCATGTTGCATAACTCGCACCAAACATTCGTGTAAATGTCATTTCTCTTACATAATCCCAATTTGTACGAGTCCTAGGAAGGAGTCGTTCACGACGCTTATAATTATATATCACAATCACTTGCGTGACCATCATCCAAAATAAACCTATATGTTCTCATTGGAGTCAACATTGATTCCATATTGTAGCCATGTTACGGCACTACCACGATAAATAAAGATACAATAAAAGTAACATATAAATTACATATTATATTTATATAAAATAAATAATAAATTTCATCATTCGGTCACATTTTATATTATAATTATACAATTTCGACAAACACCTACCAAATTCGAACAAACAACCCCAATCTATTTCTCCACTGGAGCTGCTGCAAATAATGTTAAAACCTGCAAAAAAGTAAAAGTAATAAGCAGTATTTAAATAACCTTATACTATTGATGACATTTTAGTTTCCAACAAAAAATGGATAAAAATCATCAAGATGCTACTACACTAAAAGGTATGAGTTGGCGGTGTCAAAATAATAGGTGGGGATCAATCAATTTGATCATAACAGAAAAACAAAGAGATTGATTGATAGGAAATAAAAAGAAACAAAGAGATACCAATTTTTTGATAGTCATGTCAAAGTAGCGAATGTATATAATCAAAAGATTACCTTTTTTTGATCAAATGTGTTAAATCTATTACACAAGCTTAAATTTAGGGAACATTAAAGATGACAATGGAGTTTTATTTGATAGAAGTGTTATGCCCCTATCTGAATCACCTCGGAGTGTCCACCACCACGCACTCCGATCTGCTAGATACCCACCCGAAGTGGTTCCGAAGTGATCTCCTAAATATAAATGACCTGCTATCACACTGCAAGACAAAGACGATCCTGCTGAATAGTGCTGAACTGATCGAAGCGCTCTCGCCTGTAAGGCCGAAGCAAAGGGCACTCCGGGGACCTCCGTCAAAAGATCTGCCGTCAATTTCAGAAAGAGATCTTTGTCAAGATCCTTTCTGCCCCTAAGGGACTTGACGTCTCCATGAAACTAGTTGATGTGACTTATCAACTTATGTCAACTCAACTCGGGAGAAGCAATTACCCGCCCACTCTACACAGACGCGGCTGATTGACGCCTATGAGCAGACACCTCATACCGTCAAATGTATACACGTGCCCCACATCCAACGGTTCATCCCACCTATAAATACCCAATGGTTGGCAAGAGGCAAAGGTAATGAAACTCTTACTACATAGCACTCCATAGCAAGTGTATATATATATATATATATATATATATATATATATATTTTCTCCTCCCCCTTATTATTTTGCACAATCCTTGGGTACGGTCCCGACCACCTGAACCTAACTTGACCATCGGAGTGTATACGACCGCCACCACCCCCGCTGGTACTGGCCGTGTGCATCTGACCGTGCGTTAATTGTGTGCAGGGAGAAATACGTGGAGTAGCTCTCGGTTGGCCACGTAGAAGGTCCCATTTTCGAGGTCAACAGACTGACGCCGTCTGTGGGAAAACTTCCCATTCAAAGTTCTACATTTCCCACTGGAGAAATCACCAAAAAACTAGCGACTAACCCTGAAAAGGGCACGTTCTTGAAAAAGAACAAGGTCGAGTTATAATCCAAGTTCTCACCACCCTTGAAAAAGGAGATAGGATGAGTTATAGCCATGAAGATGACAACCCCATGAGAGAGGCCTCTGAAGAGGAGGTGCTCCATAACAATGTTACTCACTAGAGACCCCATCACCGGCGTCACCGTGGTGGAAGAACAGCCATGCTCACCGAAGGAATGACTCAAATAGCTGCGGGCATGAGAGACATCACAACTCAGAATATGGCAATGCATGAGTTTCTCATGCAAGCTTGAGGTCATCAGGGCTCTCAAAATCTTACCCAATGCAGGAAGCCCCAGTATCTCATTCCCAAGGCCACACCGGCCAGCATAGAGAATGCCCTCTCGAAAGAAAAGTGGGTGTCGAAGTCATATCTAATATACAAGGGAACCAGCCATCAAAACCGCAATTGGGGGACAATTTTCCTTAAGAATATGAGGAACCGAGGTCAGTAAGCATCTTCGATCGGATAGGGGAGAATCCTAGCAATAGGGTCCGCCCAGTAAGGAGATTAGTTCAGCCTGATCAGGAACAAGAACATGCATCTCCTCCTCCTAGAAATAGAAGGGACAGGAGGAACCTAGTCGATTGGGGGAGTCGAGGAGAAGCACCTCCACCTCCCCAGAACATTCAAAATGATGATAGGTCAGATGGGCTCTGTCGGTCTTATGAGATTGATGATGATGATGATAACCTTCCTTTCTCAAGGGAGATCCGAAGCTTCACAATGCCAGCAAATTTCATGCTCCCTAAGATCCCCATGTATGAAGGAAAGGGGGACCCGGAGAAGCACCTCACCAAGTATATGACACAAATGAGTCTCAGGGGAGCCTCGCTTGCTCTGAAATGTAGAGCCTTCCATTTAACACTAGACGGAGCTGTCGAAATGTGGTACAGCCGATTTTCTCCCCTAAGCATTAGAAGTTGGCCAAATTTGAAGAAGGCATTCTTGAATCAGTACCTCTCGCAAAGGGAAGGAGAGGCCCCAGTACAACGCTTGCAAGACATGAGGCAGGCCCCTGGAGAGACGCTGAAAAGCTATCAAGCCAGGTTTATGGACGAAATCACATACTGCGAACAAGTCACTAACAGAGAAGCCCTTTTAGCCCTGAATGGCGGCCTCAACATGAACACTTTGTTCTGGAGGGATATGTGTAGCAAGAATCCTTCCACCTATGACTCACTCGTGGAAATGATGAGAGGTAAAATCGTGAGTGAAGAAATGATTGATCACCGAAATCGTGCCGCGCAGGGACTCCCTCTGCCTCAGAGGCAGGTAGGTCGAGGACCTGCAGCACACCTTATTACTCGACAATGGACTCAAGCAGGTCATACAATAGCTCCTACCTTCGGACAGGCACTGGCTTTTGCCACATTGAATGCAGTGCCTGTGTTGGCATACGAGAATGCTCCTATCGAACCAAGACTATCCGGAAGAGCTGATAGTAAGAAGAAGAAGAAGAAGAAGAAATGGTCAAACAGGCCTTTGGAAGGGGTGAGATTTTGCACGTTCCACCAACTCTATGTGCATGACACTAGTGAGTGCCGAGACGCTAATCGACGCCCTGATCGGAGCAACCCACACCCTTCCAGCAGAAGCGAATATCCTCACAGATCAGCCTCCGCGAACGGGGGAAAGATGGCATAGAGGGCAATTACCTCGGAGAAGAAAATCCAGGGACCGAGATCAATCTAGACAGAGAGATCAGGCCCCATTCTCTGGGAGCCAAGTCATCAGGGAGATCGACACAATTATTGGGGGGTCTCACATCGGTGGCAACACTAGGAACGCCCAAAGAAATTACACGAGGAAAGCAAAGGACCCACCAATGATTACCTACATTGTCAACGAGTCACAAGCGATCGATAGGGTGGCCCCAATTACCTTCTCCCAGGAAGATGCAAGGAGGTTCACCACCCCCATTCTGATGCGTTGGTTGTAAGAGCAGTAGTGGCTAGAAACGGACTGAAACGCATGCTGGTCGACAATGGTAGTTCGGTGAACATATTGTTCGGCTCCACCTTTGACAAAATGCAGATTGAACATGGGTTGATCCCCATGATCGACCCACTATTGGAATTTACTGGGGACAGCATCGTCCCACGAGGGCGGATCACTCTGCCCATCGAGATGGGTTCGACATCCCTAGTGGCCTAACACTTCATGGAATTCTTGGTGGTAGACCACAGATCGGCCTGTCATGGAGTATTAGGCAGACCCGCTTTGAAAGATCTTTGGGCCGTCACATCTATCTACTACTTGTATATGAAATTCCCAACTGAACATGGGATTGCAATGGTCCGAGGTGATCAAATGGGCTCCAGGGCAAGCTACTTAAACTTGCTATGAAAGTCAAAGCCCTGAACTGTTAATGTAATCCTAACTGAGATTCTCACTGGAACCAATACAGACGTGGAAATGCTCGACACCCCTGAACAAGGGCATACCTCTGAACAAGAGAAAGACGTCGACATGGAAGAGGCCCCTGAACAAGAGCACCCTCTTGATGAGTTGATCCCCGAATAATCGACTCTGAACCAAATGCAATCCCAATGGAAAAACTGGAAACTTTTTCCTCCAACCCAGAAGACCTCGGTCAGGTCTTGTGTATAGGGAAGGCACTGTCCCCAGTGGCGGATCCAGCACCTGGCGAGCACCAGCGGCCGCGCATGCTGGATCCACCGACAGCCATTTTTTTTGGTTGAGAATAGATGAATTTTTTTAGGTTATATTTCTGATTATCATTTTTTGTTCAACCATACCCTCTGGCCAAGTTGGTGAGTGCCGGTTTTTACTTCTTGGAGGTCCCAGGTTCAATTCTTCATCAATCAACTTTTTTGTTCTATTTTTTTAGTATTACAATTTTTACCAAAAATTAATGGAATGAGGAGGAGGGGATTCGAACCTGGAGCTATTGTTAAAATTATTAATGGTTTGACCATTATGCCTGTTGTTGAATTGTGATAATAGATTTAACAAATTTTTATATATTAGATCTTGCTTGTTTTAATGCAACAATACAAATTTGAACTCGTGCTCTTCTTTTGAATTATATAAAACTTGGCAACAATGTCATTTGATGAATATAGTTTATTGTTTTAACAAAATTATATATGTTGAATTTTAACAAAATAATTGTTATGTTTAAATTTTAGGTTTTGCTTGATTCCCATTTATTTCAGAATATATTTTTCTCTCTTTTATTTTCAACCATATATTTTTCAATAAAATAATATTACACGAAATTCAAAAAAAATTTCTTATTTTTAACCACATATTTTCCATCAAATCACTATTTTCCAAAATGCATTTTTTGCCAAAAAAAAAATTACATCAAACGAGCTTGTAATATTTTATTGGGCCGACGATTGGCCCTCAACGGTCGCTCGTACTGACTCAAAATCCTGGATCCGCCACTAACTGTCCCCCGAAACAAAAGAAGAGATGATAAGCTTCTTGAAAAGGAACTTGGATATCTTCGCTTGGAAGCATGAAGACATGGTGGGAATAGATCCAAGGATCAGTTGCCACCATCTTAACATCAATCCCTCTTGTGCCCCCCATCGATAGAAGAGACATGCCCTCAATCCGGAGAGGTGCGAGGCACTGAAAAACAAAGTATATAAACTTAGCCGTAGTGGTTTCATAAGGGAAGCTATCTACCCAAAGTGGATATCCAACCCAGTTCTGGTGAAAAAGCCCAGCGAAAAGTGGAGGGTGTGCGTAGACTTCACAAACTTGAATAAAGCGTGCCCTAAAGACAGCTTCCCACTTCCAAGGATAGACCAACTTGTGGATTCCACAGCTTGACACGAACTGGTAAGCTTCATGGATGCATACTCAGGGTACAACTAGATACCCATGTTCCGACCTGATGAGGAAGCTACGTTGTTTATTACGGACAGAGGTCTGTACTGCTACAAAGTCATGCCCTTCGGATTGAAGAATGCTAGAGCTACATATCAGAGGCTGGTCAACATGATGTTTGCCGATCTCATGGGCAAAACCATGGAGGTCTACGTGGATGACATGTTAGTCAAAAGCCTTCAGGCAGCCGAACACGTAAGTTACCTGGACCAAACCTTTCAGATACTTAGAAAATATAAGATAAAGTTGAATCCCCTCAAATGTACCTTTGGAGTTGCTTCGGATCAGTTCTTGGGATATATTGTCAATCAAAGGCGAAATAAGGCAAATCCAGTGAAAAAATGGCCTTGCTAGAGATGAGGTCACCTCAGAAGCCAAAGGAGGTCCAAAGCCTCAATGGTCAGATAGCCGCACTCAGTCGCTTCATCTCCAGAGCCACAGATAAGAGTTTGCCTTTCTTCAATGTGCTTAAGCAAGGAAAGAAGTTCCAATAGACTTCTGAATGTGAGGGAGCCTTCCAAGCACTGAAAAAGCACCTCCCAGAGGCACCCCTCCTGTCAAAACCTCAACCAGATGAGTTGCTACTACTATACCTAAAGGTTTCGGACGTGGCGGTCAGCGCCGTCCTAGTCAGAGAAGAAAGTGAGCACCAGCTACCAGTATACTACGTCAGCAAAGCACTTCTTCCAGCTGAAACACGCTACCCAGATATGGAGAAACTGGTATTCGCCCTTATCACAGCTTCAAGAAAACTGAGGTCATACTTCCAAGTCCACCCAATCGAAGTTCTCACCAACTTCCCAGTAAAGCAGATGATGCAAAAAACAGTCGCATCAGGACGCTTGCTAAAATGGGCAATCGAGCTCAGTGAGTTCAATATGTTGTTCCGATCTCGACATGCCATCACGGGCCAGGCCCTTGCAGATTTTATGGTTAAATTTACCAAAGCCCCAGAAATAAAGGTGACAATGGACCCAATCGAGCCCCTCACATGGAAACTGTTCGTAGATGGGTCCTCAAGAGAGACGGGCTCCAGGGCAGAGATCATCTTGGAACGCCCGGAAGGCCACAAGCTAAAATGTGCAGTAAGGTTCGACTTCAAAGCCTCGAGCAACGCTGCTGAATACGAGGCCCTTCTGGTAGGTCTTAGACTTGCTAAAGAGATGCAGGTCAGAAGGCTCCTAGCAAACAATGATTCTCAACTTATAGTGAATCAAGTCAATGGGAACTTCGTGGCCAAGGACAGTAGCATGGTTGCATACTTGAAGTTGGTTATGGACCTAATTCCTTATTTTGAAAGGTTCGAACTGACACTCAAGTCCCCCGCCTAGAAAATACACATGCAGACGCCCTTTCAAAACTAGCCAGCAGCAAGGATTCAGAGCTGCTAAATGTTGTCCCTATTTAGCACTTATCAAAGCCCTCCACTTTCGGAGGTGAAGAGGTACTATGGATAGAAGGCACCCCATTATGGATGCAGCCTATCATCGCCTATCTGAAGGACCAATCACTGCCTACTTCTAAAAGCGAGGCACGAAAGTTAAGAAGAAGGGCTGTACATTTTGTCCTACAAGGCGTGGGAGGCGAAGAGACCACATACATACTCAAGGAAATCCATGAGGAAATCTACGAAAATCACTCCGGAGGAACGGCTCTGGCACACAAGGTTCTCCATCAACACTACTTTTGGCCGACCTTGAAAAGGGACGCTTGCCAGTTTGTCCAGAAATGTGACAAGCACCAGCGTTTCTCAAATATTCAAAGGCAGCCTTCTCATAGCCTCTCTGTAGTAACTAGTCCTTGGCCATTCGCCAAATGGGACATTGACTTCATTGGTCCATTCCCAAAAAGGGAGAGGAAGCGCAACTTTCGCCATTGTTGCCATTGACTACTTCACTAAGTGGGTCGAGGCTGAACCCCTTACCAGGATCACCGAGGCGAACACCACTAAATTCGTCTGGAAGAACATCATTTGTAGGTTCAGCATTCCCCACTCCTTAGTGTCCGACAATGGAAGACAGTTCGACAACAGGAAGATGCGAGAATTATGCGACGAGCTAGGCATAAAGAAGGACTTCTCAACACCTCATCACCCTCAAGCAAACGGACAAGTTGAGGCAGTGAACAAGACTATCAAGCACACCCTGAAAAGGAAGCTTGACACCTTAAAAGGGGCTTGGGTGGACGAACTTTCCTATGTCCTCTGGGCCATCAGAACATCTAGCCAAACTGCAACAGGTGAAACACCATTCTCGATGACCTATGGAGCCAAGGCCATGAGCCCGGTGGAGGTCGGAGTCCCATTACACTGTCGGATGCACTTCAATGAGATCAGCGACAACGAGGCTCGATTAAGCGAACTCCACCTCCTTGAAGAAAAAAGGGATGCTTCCCAAGTGAACTTGGTAAAATATCATTGAAAGATGACCCGCTATTAAAACTCCAAGGTCAGAAATAGAACTCTTTGCTTGGGGGACCTCGTCCTAAAAAGGGTCTTCCAGTCTTCAAAACCAATAGGGTTCGGAGTGTTTGGACCGAACTGGGAGGGCCCATATCGCATCTGCAGAGAGTCCCGACTTGGCACTTTTGAAATTGAAGCTATGGTAGGAAAGGCACTACCTCATCAATGGACCATCGAACATTTGAAGAAGTACTATCAATGATGAGCCTTTGTTCCGATCCGATCTCAATATTGTCTAATGAATGGGTGTTTTGATCTAATCTCAGTTGTAAATTTCCTAGCTTACTAAGTGCTGAAATTGCCTTGGTAAAGTGGTGTAATTTGTCAAAGTAATGAAACTTCGGTTCTTTACCACATCGGTTAGTAAATTGTTTCCTCAGTCCTTCAATATGTTAACCTAAGTGATCCGATCTTCTGTTATTAACTGATTAACGTTAAGAGGCACTCCATGTTTACTTAAGTGGTCCGCTTCATATTAACTTAAGTGATCCGATCTTCTGTTATTAACTAGTTATTGTTAAGAGTCACTTAGTCTTGAATGTTTATACAAGGGTAAACAGATCAATACAATAAAATAGCAGAAGCACCAATACTTAAACAAAAATTTCATTTCATTTACTTGAATTTGAAATACAAAAAGGCTGAAGCCATTACAAAAGTTGGCCCTATTCTACTAGAGGGTCTTCATGGACCGCTTCTACCTCGACCGCCTCCGGGGCCTCCGGAGCTTCTTCAGCAAGCTTATTAGGTCGGCCTCCAGTGGCCCAAACTCTGCCCCAAAAGAGGAGATGTCCAGAGTGGGGTAGACCTCTTTCAGTCGACCCAGTAAGCCTTGGGCCCCCAGGAGGCCCAAAAGTTGGCGAAGTCGTCATACATGGGGTGTTCTTCGAAGTGGTCAATGAAATTATGAACCGTCACCTCCCCTGCCGACTTCAACTCTTCCTTTAAGAAGGCGATCTCCTCAGATTGAGCCTTGGCCTTCTGCCTTAGCTCCACCTTTTCTTTGTTTGAGGCCTCCAGAGCTTCCGTGGCGAGCCAGTGGTGCTCGTTAGTGTGATCTACTCGTTGAGTCATGGCAGCCACCTGACACTCCACCTCGTATAGCTCCTTCTTCAGTGGCGGCAGTCAGTTAGGCCACGACCTCCTTCCTTCCTTTCTCCTCTTCAGTGGCCTTGGCCCGGGCCTCCCTCACAGCATCCCCATAGTACATTGCCTCCTCGAGGGGCTTGCCGAGGTCCTCCCTCTTAGCATTTAGATCCTTCACCAAGCCCTCCAGTTGGATGTTGGTGCTGAGAGCCCGGGCCACACAGGCACTGTTGGCCGCCACCAGGTCTTCGGCTGCGCAGGAAGCAGTGTGGTTCCTCCACTCTTCAGTCCAATATTTGTTGTGGACCACCGCCACCACAGCCATTTCTGGAGGAAGAGCCTCCAACACTTCTCTTATGGGCTCCTCCGGGTTGATGCCCAAGAAGTCGACCTCCTTAGAGGGACATATCCTCTTCTTCCTCTGCTACCCCGACACATGGGCAATAGGCACGGCAGCAAGTGGCGAAGTGGCCGGGACAGCAGCAACCCCTATTGGTGCAGACCCTTTCTCCGGAATGGCCATCCCGATTGGGATTGTAGTCTGCTTCAAAGTGGGGGTAGTCTCGCCACAGTTGGGCATTTGGAAGGGACGGCACTCTTTTTGCCCTTTCGCAATAGATTGGCCTCGAGATCCTCTGGCACTTCCTTCTCTGTTGGAGGCTGGAGCCTTTTACTGGCATCCACCAGGTCCTCCATTTGCTTCTTGTATGCGAAGGAAGAGGTCTTCAGCGCCCGTGCCTCTGCTATCATCCTTTGGATGGTTTAAAGTCGGGGCGCACGGGCATCTTCTTGTTGAAGTTGTCTATAAGGAACAAACAATGAATTAGTACAAGTGTAAAGAGTTCAGAAATAATAAAGGGTAAAGGCTTCGAGACAGTTACCTTGGGATGCCATCAGGTCGTGTGTAACGAACTGTAAATTTTTTTTGATCAGCCGATGGTATGACCTCTTCTTCTGAGGCAGCTAATAGATGATGCAAATGATGTCGAAGTCCTTAGAAGACAGTTTGCACTAAGGAAGAGTACCTTCAAGAGAAATACAATTGTTAGTCATGATCCGAACCGAAGAGAAATATAAAGAAACGCAATTGTGATACTCACTAAGTGTCGAGTACTTTGTGGGGGACCGTAAGAGGTGCCATGGGGTCCCCCTCTATCCTGTCCCATCGTCCTGTGGCCCAGCACCATGAGCTCTTCCACTCTTTGATGGAGTTCGACAGATCGAGCACGAATGGAGTATGGGAACCCCATGAAGTAAGGTAATACCAGCCCTGGGTCCTACCCCCTCCCCCCGGCTGTTACTTTAGGGATATAAAGGGTCTGAAAGATGAAGAAGGGCATCTCAACCCCAAGTGACGCCTCTTTCCACAACATCCAGGAGCCCACCATTTTGCTCCAGGAGTTCGGATTGAGTTCGGTCGGAGCTAACCTGTAGGACCTAAGTACCATCCTAAAGAAAGGGTGAATTGGAAGCCTAAGGCCAACTCTGAGGATTACCTCACTTATAGCCACACACCCCAGCCTAGGGTAGCAAGCCCTCTCTTCAGGCTCGGGGAGGATCAGATTTACGCTATTTGGGATCCTATATTCTACCCTAAGTCTCTCTAGGTCAGCCTCCTTTAGTTTGGAGGGATAATCCGACGCCCCCCAGCGCACAGAAGTACCAGCGGGGCTATCCAACCTCTTCCATATGTTCTCCCCCCAATTATTGCTTTAGCTATATCGGAGGAGGTCACCATAGTGGGCTCGTCCATCCTTACCAATTCTAACCCCCTCCCCAAACCAGAACTTCCCTCAGAAGCCATTTTTCAGAAAGTAAATATCCCAAAAGTTACTAAAACTTACAAATTCTGAGGGTTCCCCAGCCAGAAATGGTCAGGAAATGGTGTAAGGTCGCCAGAAACTGATATTTCTCGTCAGAAATGCTCGAAAAATGCCGAAAATCATAAATCATTTGAGAGCAAAGTGAGTTTACTGTTTGCGCAAGGGTGAAAAGCTTCAAAGACGCTCAAAGTTCGCCTTTTATAGAACGCTCCAGATGATCTCCACCGTTGAATTCAAATGCAATCAATCTAGGCCATCCGTCTCATCATCAATTTGGGCCGTTGAAATGAAATGCCAGATTTGATCTACGCCTAAGATCTTGTTGTGACTCTCACGCTCGCATAAAACGCATCACCTCGATCACCAGCAACCGTCGACAATAAGTAGTCACAGCAGCCTTTTAGGGGAATGGGCATGGCACCCAACTGTCACCTTGAAAATACGCAACAGCTATCAAATCATTTAACGTCAGATGCTGGCCACGGGTCGATCTCCTCACTCAACTTTACAAAGCTTAGCGCACCTGACGCAGAGTCCCCTATGGGTCATCGTCTCGGTCGTTGCGTTCCCTCCTAAGCTTTAAGCCATCTCCCAACGCATTGTCCCCTATGGGTCAACGCGCTAGTGGCAGATGAGCTCCTCACTCAACTTTACAAAGCTTAGACACACCCGACGCGGAGTCCCCTGTTGGTCATTATCTCGGTCACTGCATTCCCTCCTAAGCTTTATAAAGTTTTAGCCATCTCCCAACGCGTCATCCCCTATAGGTCAACGCCTCGGTGGTAGATGAGCTCCTCACTCAACTTTACAAAGCTTAGACGCACCTGACGCGAAGTCCCCTATGGGTCATCACCTCGGTTGCTGCGTTCCCTCCTAAGCTTTACAAAGTTTTAGCCATCTTCTAACGCGTCCTCCCCTGTGGGTCAGCGCGCCGGTGGCAGATGACCTCTTCACTCAACTTTACAAAGCTTAGAAGTACCTGACGTGGAGTCCCCTGTGGGTCATCGCCTCGGTTGCTGCGTTCCCTCCTAAGCTTTACAAAGTTTTAGCCATCTCCCAACGCGTCGTCCCTTGTGAGTCAGCGCACCAGTGGCAGATGAGCTCCTCACTCAACTTTACTAAGCTTAGACGCACCTGAGGCGAGTTCACTATAGGTCATCGCCTCGGTCGCTACGCTGACCTTCTTCCTACACATCATCCAGTCTTGCAGCACTTTGATCTCGCATAAGAAATTGTTTCCCTTACGCAGTAGCGAAGCTTTAGAGCATCTGCCTAAGATCATCGCTTTGGAGACTGCAGAAGATCATCCCACAATCTCCCACAAGTCACGTTCCACGTACCGAGGCGTACACATCCGGTCGGGAAGGCAAGTCCACCTATTATATAAATATCCATACCTGAACTTGGGGGACCACTGTTATGCCCCTATCTGAACCACCTCGGAGTGTCCACCACCACGTACTCCGATCTACTAGATACCCACCCGAAGTAGTTTTGAAGTGATCTCCCCAATATAAACGACCTGCTATCACACTGAGTGACAAAGGCGATCCTACTGAACTATGCTGAACTGACTGAAGCGCCCTCGCCCATAAGGCCAAGAGGAAGGGCACTCCGGAGACCTCCATCAGAAGATCCGCCGCCAATTTCAGAAGGAGATCTTTGCCAAGATCATTTCTGCCCTAAGGTTTAAATTGACTTGACGTCTCCATGAAACTAGTTGATGTGATTTATCAACTTTATGTCAACTCAACTCGGGAGAAGCAATTACCCACCCACTCTACACAGACGCGACTGATTGACGCCTATGAGCAGACACCTCATACCATCAAATGTATACACGTGCCCCACATCCAACGGTTCATCCCACATATAAATACCCAAGGGTTGGTAAGAGGCAAAAGTAATAAAACTCTTACTACATAGCACTCCATAGCAAGTATTTATATATTTTCCCCCCCCCCCCCTTATTATTTTGCACAACCCCTGGATACTGTCCCAACCACTTGAACCTGACTTGACCGTTGGAATGTATACGGCCGCCACCACCCTCGCTGGTACTGGCCGTATGCGTCTGACCGTGCGTTGATTGTGCACAAGGAGGAATACGTGGAGTAGCTCTCGATTGGCCACGTAGAAGATCCCATTTTCGAGGTCAATAGGAAGCATTGTTTATGCATATTGACACAATTGTCAAACTCTTTCTGTAACACCTCAAGTTAAGAAATT
The DNA here is from genome assembly GCF_002742605.1 of Olea europaea var. sylvestris. Classification (NCBI taxonomy): domain Eukaryota; kingdom Viridiplantae; phylum Streptophyta; class Magnoliopsida; order Lamiales; family Oleaceae; genus Olea; species Olea europaea. Next base: position 16,036,554 of record NC_036247.1, on the reverse strand, counting down.
TCTAATTTCATGAGTATTAATAAAATATTCATTCAAGAAATATATGTAGCCGAGTAGATAAGATTTGAATAACACCGATTTAACTTAATTGGCCTCATAAATGCAGACTTTATAAAATCCAAACAATTGCATAAAGAAATGTCATTGTCCAAAACGATTTATTTATAATGATTTGATTAAATTTCAAAAGGTTTAGACTAGAAATAAGACATTCAATTTGGACAATACTAAATCCATCTCATCTCAAGTGGACGCTCGCGTCATATCTAAAAATGGGGAGAGATAACGTGGATTGAGCTAACGTCCAGTAAGCAAACTCTTACATATGATGCATGCTTATGATATGCATATGCATTTATTAAAAGTGACATTTCTACTATTTATTCCACTTTCTTTCATTTCTTTAAAAACATTAACATTAACATTGTGAGCTCAATTTGGTGTATCGACTAGCCAATCAGAATACAGTGAGCAATTATTATTTAAAACTGGATTCATTCTACCAATAGTACTGCAAAATGGTTAACATTAGCGTTGAACCTTGAACATTAGTCGGGTGGCCTATCCCCCACTCCCCATTTCCCACCTACACATTTCATAACATAGACATACACCTCGTAATAGAATATTCAAGATACATATCTTTAAAAACGTTTCTTGACTCAATGGCATTTGAAATATTTTTATTTCTTGAAACTTCATGTATGCTTTTGGATGCATTTATGTGTATAAATGTGAAATAAGAAACATTATGACATAAACATAATAATTAGATATCGTGTTAACATAAGAGCAAGTACGATAAAGCATTTGTACATTTAGCAATATGACGTATGCATGAAAATGGGAAAGGTTTACTTAAATGGAATCCTTTAAAATCTACTTGTCGAATAAAAAGTGGAGATGCTTCTAGCCTCCTACAAAATCAACGTGCCAAAAGTCCTAGTTCATGATCAATTATTAAAATAAATTTTCCAATTAACTCATCAATGATTGTTATTACCATATTAAATAGATTATACGTTATCTCATCTAAAGTATCATTTTAGAATTATTAAATTTTCTTGCATTCTAAACTTATCTTAATGAAGTATAATTTAACTTCATATGTTGAAAATTAATTTGAATTTCCATGTTACTACCACGTGAGACACCAAATTTCCATCATCTAATTAACGTTGCCCACGATCATATTCATCACAATGATTACATGTATAAATTGTTTTAAATAACGCAGAATCCAAAATGACTAAAAACACATTTGTTTTCTCTTATTCACTTTACTGGTGAGAAAGCATTGGCATTAATAAAATTCACAAGAGTTATGTATATGCACAAGAATTCTTACTACCTGTTTCAACAAATAAAAAAAAATTTCCTTATAGATGTTGGAGACGACTTATAAAAAGGGCTATGTAAGGGTTGGTTTTTGATATATTTGTTTGACCAATTTTAACCTGCAAGAGCGTGATCAAAACACAATTTATATGAATGAAATTTTGGACAAAGTTTCGGTATAAAGATTACGCAAAACAAGGATTAAGAAGGAGTAGAAATAGAGAATAATCCAAGGCGAGACGTTATCTCTTTCCTTTAGACAAATTGTCCTGCTACGGTGTTCACGGTGAATAGCACTTGTCTCCCAGGATACAATGAATTCATAACTTGTGGTAGCAGCACTTCAAACCACAATAAACCGACGAACTTTTGACAGAATTTACCCTCTACAAAAGAAATGTATGAAATGCTATGGAATTAGAAAGGAGAGAATTACAAGAGGAGAATGAATGCCCAATGCAATTGGTATACCCAAAGCCATGTCCATAGGGTTCTATTTATAGATGTAGAAAGGGTGCAAATGAAGTAATGTCTGTCAAAACATGCATCCTTTCAAAAAAGTTGCAATACTTGGCTAAAACCCGCATCCTTTCGAAAAGTTACAAGACTTCATTTCTTCCAATTTTGGTCCCCAATTTCTCATTCATCTGAAATTGGTTTCAAGATTCCAAATATACCACAACGATCTACTCGACGAATAGAATAAGTTGATCTATTTATTTTTGTATTTTGACCATCGGATCAAGTCCAAATATTTGATCGAAGCTGACATGTAGTCACACATTTTCATTTTCCACTTTTAAACACCTTTTCATTTTCCAATTTTTGGTTAATAAACCAATTCCTACAATAGATTGATAAATAAATATGAAATTAACTTTATATAATTCTTTCGGGAGATGAATTAATACATGGCAAACATCATACGATGGAGTAGGCATGCAAAAGGACCAAATCAATAATTAAAGTCGTAAAATAGTAAAACTCGACTTCTTTGAAAACAATCAGGGAAATGATAGGCAATGATCCATTCAATATACTAGCACGTGCTTCAAGTAAATAAAAGGCTAATAATGAAAATTCATATACATAAAATTTAAGAGTTCACACGCTTTGTGTGGGCTCGAAAATGGAACAGATAATTACTCATAGAACAATGCCATGCTTACAGGCACTGTTCTACAGGGGACTTAACCGACCTGCATTAAAAACAAAATTGTGCGGGCCTCGTCCTTGTGTCTGCCCTGACCGAACCCTGTGATTACCGCCCTGTACGTGAAGCTTCGTCCTTAGTCATATGGGTCACATTATGCAGAGTAGACTTATCATGACATGAAAATAATTTCAAGAGTACAAGAAAGATATCAAGACAACTTTGTTTTGTTACCTTATGTGTAAGTCTTTAAAATCCAAGAAGATGAAAGGGTGGGTGAATGAGAATTTTCTTCCTTCGAATGAATAAAAAATGGAGACTTCGTTTTGTAATGAGATGTTTTCCATTTGAAAGGTATTTTGTCTTCTAATAATATATCCTCTGTAAAGGGAAGGTTTTTGCTACATAATCAATAAAATCTCAATTCTCTGATTTCATTAGTTGGCAAAAACTAAATTTCTTGAGTAGATTAATAATCAATTTAAGTAAATGGAATCTTACTAGGTATTAAAAAAAAGGGAGAAAAACGTGAAAGTTTCCAAAGGGATGTCTAAGTTTATTTACTTAAAAATTTGCTAGTCATAAAACTATAAGTAGAGAATTAACCAAATGCATCCTGTATTTTATTTTCATTTTTTAATAGAATTATATACACATTATATTTAATTTTTTCTAGGCACGTTGATTGTGTAGGTCGTCAAAGGTACATTCCACTACAAAACATAGTGATTTTCGACAAGGATTATTATCTTAAATAAAAAATAAATAAATGTAACATAATTAAGTAAGTTAGATATATAATAATAACGAAAACAAGCATGCAACATTACATTTCCCACCATTATTATTAATTTCGTCCTTCAAATTAATGCATACCAAATAACTATAGATACTTGGCCCGCATTTCATCTTCATGTTCCCAAGTTGATTCTCCAGTAGTTTGATTCCGTCAAAGTACTTTTTCTAAACTTATCATCTTCCCTCTAAGTTTCCTTCCAAATTTCTCTAATATCTTGATTGGTTGTTCTCGTATGTCAAATCCTTACGGGGTTCCAATGATTCATAAGTTATAACATGAGAAGCATATGAAATATACTTTCTTAATATCGAAATGTGAAATACATTATGCACTTCTAATAATGCTAGGGGCAATGCGATCTGATAAGCCAAGTCACCTACCCTATCCAATATCTCAAAAGGCCTGATGAAACGAGGACTCAACTTTCCTTTCATTCCAAATCTCATTTCACCTTTCATAGGTGCTACCCTTAAAAAGACCATGTCACCTACAACAAATTGTAAAGTCTTTCTTCATTTATCAGCATAACTTTTCTGCCTACTCCGAACAATCTTCATTCATTATAGGATTTTCTCAACCATCTCAATCGTTTGTTGGACAGTCTCAAGGGCTAGAAATTTTCTTTCTTCAATCTCATCCCAATGGATAAGAGATCTACATTTCCTTCCAAATTATGCCTCAAAGGGTGCCATACCAATTGTAGATTGAAAGCTATAATTGTAGGCGAAATCAACTGATGGAAAGAACTTGTCCAAGTACCTTGGAAGTTAATAATACAAGCTCTTAACATGTCCTCAAGAGTCTAAATTGTCCTCCCTGACTATCCATCTACTTTTTACCTATGGCCTTACGGAGGCTCTTCCAAAATGAAGAAGTAAATTTAGGGTTACGATCAGATATAATGGATAATGGGGCCCTATGAAGTCTGACAATCTTTGATACGTACAAATCAACACATCGTTCTATATTTTAAGTGGTTTTGATGGGTAAGAAATGTGCTGATTTAGCCCTTGTTTGAGCCCCGTTTTAAGGGGAAAATGAATTTTTAAAGTGTATTGATGGGAAATGTGTGATTAAAAAGTAAAGGAAAAGTTTTGAATTTGCGTGTAATATTATTTTATTGAAGAATGTGTGGTTGAAATGAAGTCAAAATACTATTGTAGGGATGATTTCCACCGAACTCCAAGTACAAAATCGGGCTCAGTTTACCAATTCATCGACACCACAAAGGTTGAGACAACTCCAAGAACCGCCGCCGCCGCCGCCCCACTCCGGTTGCTATAGGTTGGAAAGTGAAGTCCAATGATGTGCCCACAAAGAATTAACCACAAAGGTCACAGTGAAGTAAAGCAAGAAGCCGAGAAGAGAGTCTCACAAAGAGAAGGGAAAATAGGCACACTCCATGGAGGCCGAGAGGAGGGTGGGATTATATGCCAAGTAAATGTCCAAAATAGGTAAGTTAGGTTAGGGTTAAATTGGGGACCAAAACAAGGCTCGACTCAATTAAAGTGGGCTTCAAAAATAATAATATAGCCTTCCAAGGAAATGGGGTGAACCATGAGCAACACTATTTAAAATAGGTTGCTTCGAACGGTTCATAAAAATGTGGATTGTGTTGTCTCGATAATTATGTCGATGTACTAGTCAATCATATGGTTAAGGCCGATTGATAATAAAATTGAGGTTACATCATAGCCCGGGAAGGTCATTTGACAACAAATTGCCTAACAACCTCCACCTTGGTGTCAAAGGACCTCCAAAAGAAAATTGTCTCCCATTAGTAACACCTCTAATAGAAAACCAATAAAATTGGAAATCATTTACCTGTACCAATGTTTAGAAGTTCCTTGCAACTCCTAAACTTTGCCAGTGGCAGTATCTTCGTCCCCATATCAGATGGGTTGTAGTGGGTATGGACTTTCTCAAGTCTTACCACCTCTTAAGATACTATATCTCTAATGAAGTGGAGTCTAACATCAATGTGTTTAGTGCGCTCGTGAAAAACAGGATTCTTGCATAAATGTATAGATGACTGACTATCAGAATAAACTACCACATAATCATTCAGGACATACAGTTCATGAAGTAGACCTCTAAGCCATAGAGCTTCTTTAACAGCTTCAGTGGTAGCAATATATTCTAATTCGGTAGTGGATAGTGCAATAATATGTTATAACTGTGATTTCCAACTTACACATGAATTAGATAAGGTAAACACGTAAGATGAAGTAGATTTCCTACCATCCCAGTCTCCCGCATAGTCAGCATCTACAAAACCCTTTAATTTTATGCCTTCTTTATTAGTACTAAACTTTAAGCCTACATTACTAGTACCCTTCAAGTACTTTAACAGCCACTTTACCGTTCCTAATGTTCAGGGCCCGGATTAGCCATATATCTAGGGTCGAATGAAAGTTTGCCTTTATTTGATCCCCATTTTGGGGTAAAATATACTATGGAATAGTGATTTTTTGGAAAATGTGTGGTTAAAAAGTAAGAATTTTTTTTAAATATGTGTATAATTATTTTATGGAAGAATGTGTAGTTGAAAATGACATTTGAAACAATGAATTCTTGAAAAATGGGGCTTAAATAGGGGCTTCATATTCTTCTTAGTTAGCTGAGTTAACATCGAGGCAATTGTAGAAAATCCTTTGATGAACCTTCAGTAATAGCAGGCTAGTCCAAGAAAACTATGCACTTCTCCAATACTAGATGGTGTTGGCTAGTTTTGGATAGCCTCTACCTTGCTAGGATCGACTGCAATCCCTTCCTTTGATACAATATGTCCTAAGATCAGTACTCTCTCCAACCAAAACTTGCATTTTTTAATTTAGAAAAGAGCTTCTTTTCCTTAAGTCTCTCAAGTACTAAACAGAGATGTCGTTCATGCTCTTCTTTGGAAAAAGAATAGATCAAGATGTCATCGATGAAACTATGACGAATTGGTCCACATACTTTTTAAAAACTCGATTCATCATATTCATGAAAGTTGCAGGTGCACTAGTCAAACCAAATGGCGTCACTAAAAATTCATAATATCCATATCGGGTGGGAAATGCAGTCTTTGGAATGTCTTCTTCTTTGATTATCAGTTGGTGATAAGCTGATCGCAAATCAATTTTGAAATAATAACCAGCACCTTGGAGTTGATCAAACAAGTTCTCAATTCTTGGCAATGGATACTTATTCTTAATGGTGACCTTGTTCATCTCTCGATAATCAATACACTGTCTCATCAAGCCATCTTTCTTCTTTGCAAATAGAATGGGGAGCACCCCATGGTGAGAAACTAGGTCAAAAAAACCTTTATCCATGAGATCTAGGATTTGCTCCTTAAGTTCAATTGGGCCATTCGATATGGTGCCTTAGATATTGGGCTAGCTCCCAACATTAAATCGATTATGAATTTGATCTTTCTATTAGGTGGTACACGGGTCAAGTCATCTAGAAATAGGTTTGGGAAATCTTAAACTACGGGAATATGCTCAAATGAAAGATAAAACTTTGGTATCTCTATTATAGAAGTCAGATAAGCCATACAACCCTTATTTATCATTTGGCTAGCTTTCATTGCTTTTATTATTGGAATAGAAGGCTTTTCTAGTGTTCCCACAAAGTAAAAGCTAGGGATATTCGGAGGCTCAAACGTCACTTCCCTTTTTATGACAGTCGATCATAGCATAATACCTCGATAGCCAACCCATACCTAATATGACATCGAAGTCACAAATATCTAGTATTATAAGATTCACTGATAGCTTTTACCCATTGACTACTGTGAGAAGAAGGGTGAAGGCAAGGCAGCGCCTAGGCGCCCAACTGGTTTCTGCTGAAGCAGAAACTAGGCGCCCAGGCGCCACTCATAGGAGCCTGGGCGCCCCGATTGCCAAACTCAGGTAGTAAGTTGGCGCCTAGGCGCCCCGGTACATATATATATCTCCGATTTTTTGCCTCTTTATATAAAGCACAAGACCTAGAGCCCGTTTCTAGAGAGAAAGAAGGGAGAAAGCTTGGATAGAATTTTACAAGATTGAGGTTGTTCATCTTGGGTATAAATTCAAAGTTATTTTCTTTCTTGGGGATTAACTTGAGGCTTGTTCAAGTAATCCAAATACATTGTTCTTCATTTATTCCATTGAAATCATTTCTTCCCCATTTTCTTGTTCTTGAAGTGGTTTTAGATTTTTCACATTGTCAAGCTTTGTTTGATCTTGGGCAATCTTTGGGAGGTATTTTTTCCCAACAATTTGGTATCAGAGCTTCTTCTTAAATCAAGGTGGTTAAGCTTCGATTTTGGTGAGTTGCTTGAACTTTGTTGTGCACACAAGGTGTTTGTGAAAATTCCCAAGTGAACTTTGGTAATTTATTTCCGGTAAACAAGTGAATAAATCATGTCTACTAGAGAAATGGTGAAGATTGGGAAGTATGAGAGAGAGAAATTCAATGGGAAGAATGATTTTTCATATTGGAGAATGCAAATGAAAAATTTGTTGATTTCTCAAAAGTTGCACAAGGCATTGGCGGGAAAGGAGAAGAAGCACGTTGATATGTCGGACGAGGATTGGGAAGAGCTAGATCTTGAGACACGAGCATCTATCATTCTTTGCCTAGAAAGAGATGTTGCTTTCTTGGTTGATAGTGAGGTAACGGCGGCGAAGGTGTGGACAAAGTTGGAGGCGAACTTCATGATGAAGACTCTAACAAATCGGATCTATTTGAAGTCCAAATTGTATACTTGCAAGATGGATGAAGGTACACCAATCCGGGAGAACGTCAACAAGTTTGATAGGATCATATCGGACTTGAAGGACATTGATGTGGATGTAGATAATGAGGATCAAGCACTTCTACTACTTCTTTCATTACCAAAATCTTACGAGAACCTAGTACAAACATTGATGCTTGTGGGTGATAAAATTGTGATGGAGGACACTAGAACGTCACTTCTAGCAGATGATCTTCGAAAGATTGCAACTAGTGGCATGTCTACCATTGGTTACAAGGAGCAAGCTCAAGGATTGTTTGTAAGGGGTAGAAGCAATGTGCGACCAAAGGGCAAGGGAGAAAAATTTAGATCGAGTTCTAGACCTCTTGCGGAAAGGTCTTATTTCAAATGCGGCGAGCTTGGGCATTTCAAGGCGAATTGTCCTAACAAAAGGGGTTGGAAGAAGAACAATAAGAACAACAACAACGGGAAGGTGCAAGTCAAGCAAGAGGTAAGCTATGCCTCGGAAGGAAGGGAAAGCGATGAGTGCTACACCATCTCTTGTGATAAAGAAACCTCCGGTAAGTAGATTCTTAACTCTAGATGCTCTTACCATATGTGTCCAAATAGGAAGTGGTTTACTACCTATAGAAGCATTGATGGTGGAACTGTGTTGATGGGTAATAACCATTCCTGTAAAACGGTGGGGCTCGGTTCAATTAGAATCAAGATGCATGATGGAGTGGTTAGAACATTGATGGATGTTAGACATGTTCCTGATTTGCGAAAGAACCTTATCTCTGTTGGTGCCTTAAACTCTGGTGGTTGCAAGATTGTAACATGGAATGGAGTAAAGAAGGTTGTTCGTGGTTCTTTGATTGTGATGAAGGGTATTCGTGAAGGCAATCTCTATGTTCTTCAGGGTACTACAGTTATAGAAGATGTAGCAGTTGGAACAAGTGGAAGTGGTGGAGACCCATGTGAGTGCACTCGGCTATGTCATAGGAGGCTTGGGCATATGTCTGAAGAGGGGCTAGATTTGCTAGTCAAGAAAGGTTTGCTAAAGAACTTGAAGAAGCCTTGCATGGATTTTTGTGAGCATTGCGTGTACGGTAAAGCACACCGAGTTCAGTTCCAGCCAAGCAAACATAGAAGCAAAGACATTCTAGACTATGTGCACACGGATGTATGGGGTCCGGCGTCTGTCACTTCCAAAGGCGGTTCCAGGTATTTTGTTACATTTGTTGATGATTATTCTAGATATGCTTGGATTTATTTTTTGAAGCATAAGAATGAGGTATTCGACACTTTCAAGAAGTGGAAAGCAATGGTTGAAAACAGAACAGGAAAGAAATTGAAGACACTGCGATCTGATAACGGTACTGAGTATACAGATGGTGCTTTCAAGGAGTTCTGTGGTAAGGAAGGCATTGCGAGACACTGGACAATCAGAAATACACCGCAATAGAATGGGGTCGCGAAAAGACTGAATCGCACATTTCGAGAGAAATCGATATGTATGCGATCCTATGCTGGTTTGGGTAGAGAATGGTGGGCAGAGTCGGTTGCAAATGCTTGCTACATAGTGAACCGGTCTTCACATTCAAGGTTAGATGGAGATGCACCTTACAGGGTATTGACAGGAGAACATGCAGATTATGAGAAACTCAGAATATTCGGATGCACAGCCTACTATCATGTCAACGAGGGAAAGCTTGATGCGAGGGTCAAGAAGGCTATATTCTTGGGGTATGCGACAAGTGTTAAAGGCTATCACCTTTGGTGTGTAGAGGATTCTAAGTTCATAATCAGCAGAGATGTTACTTTTGATGAGAACTCCATGATAGCTTCGTTGAAAGCTACAGTACCCGGTGGTGATGATGTTGAGACTACAATGCCTCAAGTTGTTGACATAGAACCTAGAGATCAACCTGATTCTAGGCATGTTCAAGAGGAGCATCATACAGACACTTAATATGAGAGTGATGATGGGCTTGAACAAGAGGCGGTTCAGCAAGAGAATGTACAGGCATAGCAACAACAGCAGCTTGCAGATAACTTGGCTTCCTCTAGGCCACGCCATACTTACAAGCAAGTTCTAAAGTTGGGGTCAGACGAGCCTTTGAGGCACTATGGGCAGACAAATTTGGTTGAGTATGCACTCTCGGTGGAGGATGATGAGCCTACCACTTTCAAGAAAGCTATTTTAAATAACAATAGTGAGAGTGGTTGGCAGCAATGGAAGAAGAGATGGAATCACTTCACAAGAACCAAACATGGGAGGTTGTCCCATTGCCCATAGGTAAGAAAGCTATTGGTTGCAAGTGGTTGTACAAAAAGAAGGAGGATCCTACCAAGCTCGGTGGTACAAGATTCAAAACAAGGTTAGTGGCTAAGGGGTTTGCACAAAGAGAGGGAGTTGACTATAATGAGATCTTTTCTCCGGTGGTCAAGCATACTTCCATTCGGGTGCTATTAAGTATTGTTGCTCATCATGATCTTGAGCTAGAACAACTCGATGTCAAAACCGCCTTCTTGACGGGGACTTGGATGAGGAAATCTACATGCATCAACCTGAGGGCTATAAGGTTGAGGATAAGGAACGTTAGGTATGTCGTTTGAGAAAATCACTATATGGATTGAAGCAATCTCCTCGGCAGTGGTACAAATGATTTGACTCCTTCATGCTAAAGTATGGTTTCTTCAGAAGTGAGTATGACTGTTGTGTTTATATTCGAAAACTTAGGGGAGGTAACTATATCTATCTTCTATTGTATGTGGATGACATGCTTATCGCTTCGAAAAGCAAAGTGGAGATAGATAAGTTGAAATCTCAACTTGGTAAAGAGTTTGAGATGAAGGATATGGGAGCTGCTAGGAAAATACTGGGTATGGAGATTAGAAGAGAGAGGACGAAACGGCAAATGTTCTTAAGTCAGAAAGGCTACATTGAGCGGGTTATTGCTAGGTTCGGGTTGCAAGGTGCAAAGTCGGTGGTGACTCCATTAGCTCCACATTTCAGGCTCTCTGGTAAACAGTCTCCTACTACAGCGGAAGAAAAGGTACGCATGGATCGTGTACCTTATGTTAGTGCAGTTGGCAGTTTGATGTATGCCATGGTGTGTACACGCCCAGATATTTCACAGGCGGTTAGTGTGGTCAGTAGATTCATGGCGAATCCGGGGAAGGCACACTGGGAAGCTGTGAAGTGGATCCTGAGGTACTTAAAAGGTACCGCGGATACGGGCTTATGTTTTGGTGGAGATGCATTCATATAAGTGGGTTTGTGGACTCAGATTATGCAGGTGATCTAGATAGACGACGATCTACTACTGGATATGTGTTTTGCATACATGGTGCCCTAGTTAGTTGGCGATTGATGTTACAGGCTACAGTTGCTCTTTCTACTACAGAGGCAGAGTATATGGCCATGGCAGAGGGAGTGAAGGAAGTATTGTGGTTATGGGGTCTTCTAGATGATTTGAGGATTGAGCAGGATTGTGTGGACTTGTGGTGTGATAGCCAGAGTGCGATTCACTTAGCTAAGAATTAGGTTCATCATGCTCGAACCAAGCATATCGACTCAGGTATCATTTTGTGCGTGATGTCATAGAGGAAGGTGATATTTCACTCTCAAAGGTACACACAAATGAGAATCCAGCTGACATGTTAACCAAAGTGGTAACGGGTAGCAAGTTTCAACATTGCTTGGACTTGCTTCACATTAGTCCGTGTTGATATGCCACATTAGTCCGTGTTGATATGCTCAAGTGGGCATGGCCCTTTGGGGCGGGGTTGAAATGAGGTGGAGAGTATATGAAGGTGGAGGTGAACTATGGAGGCTTGATCCCGAGTTTTGGGTACGTAGGCAACCATGGTTTGAATGGTGCAGCCGAGTTTTGGTGCTTGCTTCTTCTTCTTGTGTTCGTCCAAAATTTGATGTCTATCAAATAATGTACGAGGTGGAGAATTGTGAAAAGAAGGGAGAAGGGTGAAGGCAAGGCAGTGCCTAGGCGCTCAACTGGTTTCTGCCGAAGCAGAAACTGGGAGCCTAGGCGCCACTCATGGGCGCCTGGGCGCCTCGATTGCCAAACTCAGGCAGTAAGTTGGCGCCTAGGCGCCCCGGTACATATATATATCTCCGGTTTTTTGCCTCTTTATATAAAGCACAAGACCTAGAGCCCGTTTTTAGAGAGAAAGAAGGGAGAAAGCTTGGATAGAATTTTACAAGATTGAGGTTGTTCATCTTGGGTATAAATTCAAAGTTATTTTCTTTCTTGGGGATTAACTTGAGGCTTGTTCAAGTAATCCAAATACATTGTTCTTCATTTATTCCATTGAAATCATTTCTTCCTCATTTTCTTGTTCTTGAAGTGGTTTTGGATTTTTCACATTGTCAAGCTTTGTTTGATCTTGGGCAATCTTTGGGAGGTGTTTTTTCCCAACAACTACTATCGGACAATCCCTTAGAACACAGTTTGAATTCATTATGGAACCGGATGGGGTGGATACACTAATCTGTTCTTTCGACTGTATAAGAGTTTTTTCCAGCTTCTTGACAAATTTAGGACTAAGAAATGAGTGGGTAGCCCCATAGTTAAACAAGACGCTGCAGGTGTATTACACATATACACGGTGCCTACATAAAATTGAGAATACATATATCATTAGATCATGTTTTCCAAAGGAAGTGTTTGAGTCAAAATGTACGTTCCTATCACTACTTTTGAGGTATCTTCCACTTCCCTCCTAGTCATAGAATATATTTGTGCCTGAGTGGACCTTTTTTATGCTCGCTGTTAGCAAATGAATTTTCCTTTCAGTTATTCATAAGGTGACCAGTCTTTTCGCACCGGAAGCATAGACCCATGCCATCAAGACATTCATCCAGATACTCCTTGCGACATTTCGAGCATGTAGTTTTTTGCTGTTTGTTTTGGCGATATCCATTGTTGCTACCTTGCTCATTACTCATCTTTTGACTGTTGTTCTTCCAAATCTGCCCCTTCGAATTTCCACCATAAAATTTCTGACTACTCAACTTTGTGTTATTTTCTTCCCTATCCAGGAGTTGAGTTCCTTACACCAAAATTAACTTGCAAACTACGTCACCGTACGTTGATAATTAGAATGGTTCGCTACCTGCTTTATGCTAGGCTTAAGTCCTTCAAATCACCTTGTTCTTCTTTCTTCTGTTGCAACCAGATCTAGAGGCAATTTTGACAGGCGAGCAAATTCAGCCTCATATTTAGTAACTGTACGATTTCCCTGCTCCAGCTTAATGAATTCTCTCTCTTTCTGTCGGCGAATATTCTTAGGGAAATACTTGTCATTGAAGTCATCTTTGAACATATCCCAAGTGAAGGGTCTAGTATCCTTGTCATGTTGGTGTTGAACCATCAACCACGAATCATAGGCATCTCTTGGAGCATATAGGTAGCAAATGTGTCCTTTTCTTGTTCGGTGCAGTTCATAACGAGTAGGCCTTCTGAATTTTGGTTAACCATTTTTCAACTTCCCAAGGGTCAATAGTACCAGTAAAAGATGGTGAAGATAACTTCTTAAAATCAAAAATCTTCCCATGCTCTTGTTTCAATCAATTCTCCTAGAAAGCCTGTTTTGCCGAGATACTGCCAACGCTTGCATAAAAGCCTCCATTGTGATTAAGGTACCTGATGATGCATTATCATTGCTTGACCCTTCCAATTGAGCCTAAGATGTTTCTTCATGAGCTTGAGAATCGGTAGTGGGGGCCATACTAAAACACAAGAAAATTCTAACTTATAAGAATATTAATTAGCCTTATTTGTATCTATAATAATTACGCATTAAGTAACCATTTGCTGTGTAATGAATAAAAGTTAAACTTACCAGATGACTACGAGATGCCCTCTTGCGGCAAGAACTCAATATTGTATCCCTTTTTATTACACAAACACACACACGCACACACATTTTGCCTACGGAATCGATTTCTGCTACCAAAGTTATAACACCTCAAGTTTAGAAATTTCTAATTTCATGAGTATTAATAAAAATTTCATTTAAGAAATATATGTAGCCAAGTAGATAAGATTTGAATAACACCGATTTAACTTATACGCGCAAAGTATAACGCGTTGGTTGTAGTATAGCTTTGGGGTGTCGTATTCGCAGGGAGATGGAAAATTATTTAAAGGATCAAAGCTAGGGTTTCGTGAAGTGTGTGAAAATAGTTTATCAATTAGAATGAAATTTAAATATCAATGTGTGAAGTAGTAAAACGCCAAAATTCCCTCGATCGATTCGGATCAATCAACGTCAATTACATATTCATATACTCAATTAAAGGTTCTTGTCTTGTCAAACTTTAATTGGAAAATATAACATTAAGGCTCAATTTTTATAGTAATTCTAAAATATGGATTTCCTACAACGTATACCCACTTTAATGTATTGAAATCAAATTCTAAATCTCAAGCATAAAATCGTCAAGAATCACACCAATAAGATAGTTGAAATTGAAATTCAACAAATAGTTTAATTTCACGATAGATAAAACATTATTGAATCTATGCGAAATATAGTAAACGTTAAACCAATCTCACAACAATGCTTGAAATTGAAATTCAGTACATACTTCAATTATTCGATGGAAAGAACATGATTAAGTCCATGAAAATCTAATACATATTAAACAAATCTCAAAGCATATTTATAAGAACAAGAGATCCAAACCTAGAATTGTTTAGCAATGCAAATCATATTACATGCACGAGAAACGTTGAAATAATCGATACCAATCAAGTTCCTCCATTGCGTCACCAAAGATTTCTAACCTTCCATGAAGTTTATTGGCCAACGACGAGAGAAAATTGATAGGGAGAGGAAGAATGGGGTTCTGGGTTTAGATTAGGGCTTAAAAACGTGTGCCGATTGAGATGATTCAAGTTGCGTTGGAAAGATAACTCAAAGGAATACAACTTTTATTCAGACATCATCTTCTAGATCGATCGTTTTCCATGTCAAAAATAAGTCCCAATATAAGGCTGAAAACCGATGCGTAACTTTTTCAATTGGAGATTGATTTGTGAAGATGTTTCGGTCATATTTCACTTCTTTTGATTTCGAATTACACCGAATTGACTCCTAGATTTCTTCAATCATCATTCCATCGCCCGTCTCATTATGAATTATTTGCAACTTGGTCCCTGAACTTTCAATTTCTTCCATTTTGGTCCTTTTCCGCTCTTTTCTTCTAAATTTCAACTTTTCTACCAAAATGCTACCTGAATCAAAGCCTAAGTATAATAAGTGCATTTTGGTATCAAATAATAACACGAATGTCATAATTAAGAGGGAAAAATTATAATATTTTGCACTCTTATAATTGGTCTCATAAATTGTGGAATTTATAAAATCCTAAACAATTGCATAAAGAAATTTCATGTCCAAAATGATTTATTTATAATGATTTGCTTAAATTTCAAGAGGGTTTGAATAATCTTATTAGACTAGAAATAGGATATTCAATTTGGATAGTACTAAATTCATCTCACCTCAAGTAGTCAGCGAGTCATCTAGTTCTCATCATCTGAAAATGGGGGAAGATAACATTGAATGAGCTAACGCCCATAATGAAAACCCTTACATATGATACATGATTATGATATGCATATGCATTTATTAAAAGTAAGTGACATTTCTATTATGTATCCCATTTTCTTTCATTTCTTTAAAAATATCAACATTAACATTGTGAGCTCAATTTGGTGTATCCCTTAGTCAATTTGAATGTAGTGGGCAATTATTATTTGGAACATGATTCATTCTTAGTACCACAGAGCAGTTAACATTAACGTTGAATGTTGAACATTGAACATTAGTCAGGTGATCCGATCCCCCACGCTCCATTTCCCATTCACACCTTTCATGGCATAAACATATACCTTGTAACAGAACATTCGAGATACATATCTTTAAAAACTTTTCTTGACTCATAGACATTTGAAGTCTTTTATTTCTTGAAACTTCATGTATGTTTATGGATGTATTGATGTGTATAAATGTGAAATAAGAAACAGTATGACATAAACATAATAATTAGATATCATGTTAAAATAAGAGCAAGTAAGATAAAGCATTTATACATTTAGCCATATGAAGTACGCGTGAAAATGTGGAAGGTTTACTCACATGGAATGCTTGGAAATCTACTTGTAGAATAACATCAAATCGATTACGAATTATTAAGAGTGCGTTTGATTTGTCATTTTGAGACCATTTTCAATTTTCTAGTTTTCGAAAACACTCAAAACGTGTTTGGTATGTTATTTTCAAAAATGTAATTTTGAAAACAAGGAAATTTTGATAATACAAAACTCAAAACAACTTTTTGAATTTCTGAGTGTCTTCAATGAAAATACTCAAAAAAATCAAAACAAGGAAAATGAGCTTAAAAATTTTCGAAATTAAAATAATTAATAAAATCACACAAAACTTACTCAAATACAAATACTCCTCTTCTTCTCACTCTCCCTCTTTATCTCTCTCTTCCCATGCTCCTCTAATATGTCATAAAAGACTATTTCTAAAGTTTTTAAATCAAACGCGTTTTCTAATTTTTTGTTTTAAAAAATAGTCTTTTCTGAACGACAAACCGATCACTTTTTCTATAATCTTAAAATAACCCCTCAAAACAAAAAACAAAAAACAAAAAAAAAATTAATTTTAAACTGAAAACAAAAAGGCAAGCCAAACACTCCCTAACTTTTCTTCCATTCTAAACTTATCTTAATGAAGTATAATTGAACTTCATATGTTAAAAAGCTAATTTGAATTCCATGTTACTACCACGTGAGACACCATATTTGCATCATCTAATTAGTGTTACCCACGATCATACTCATCACAATGACTACATGTATAAATTGTATTAAATAACACAAAATCCAAAATGACTAAAAACACGTAGGGACGGCAACGAGGCGGGTATGGAACGGGTCGGCCACTCCCACCCCTGTCCTATCGAGTATTTTTGTTATCTTACCCCATACACATACCCATTCTCATTTAAAGTGGGATGGGGAGGGCTCAGGGAGGGGCTAGTCTCCTGTCCCATTTATGGCCCCATTTATTTTTTCTTTTTATTTTTTTATTGTTTGCTTTTATTTTTTGTGTCCTTAGTTAGTAAATAGTATTACTTTATTACCAATTTGTTAAAAACAACTTATGTTCTCTTTAAAAAGAATGATAATCTATTAGTTTTGTTTGATAAAAACTTAAAATTGAAATTAATATTAAACGGGGCGGAGACTATGTTTCCCGTACCCGTCCCATACCCGCTTTAAGGCAATAATCCTCGCCCCATACTCATCCCGTGTACCCAGTTAGGCAGGTATTACCTGCCCCATTCGGGGTGGGGCCCATGGGGTATCAGGTTGACAAGTTTTTTTGCCAGCCCTAAAAACAGGTTTGGTTCGTCTTATAAACTTTACAGGTGAGAAAGCATTGGCATTTATAAAATTGACAAGCATTATGTATATCCACAAGAATTCTTACCACCCGTTTTAACCAAAAAAAATAAATAAATAAATAATAAAATTATCTTATAGATTGATAAATAAATATAAAATTAACTTTATTTAATTCTTTCGGGTGATGAATTAATACATCGCAAACACGGACCAAATCAATAATTAAAGTCGTAAAATAGTAAAACTCGACTTCTTTGAAAACAATCAGGGAAATGATAGGTAATGATCCATTCATTAAACTAGCAAGTGGTTCCAATAAATAAACGGCTAATAATAAAAAATCATATACATAAAACTTGAATGTTCAAACGTTTTGTGTGGGTGTGTGTGAAAATGGAAGAGACAATTATTTATATGGTTCAAATTATGTAGAGTTGACTTATTATGACACGAAAATAATTTCGAGAGCACAAGAAAGATATCATGACAATTTTGTTTGTTACCTTATGTGTAGGTCTTTAAAGTCCAAGAAGATGAAACGGTAAATGAATGAGAATTTTCTTCGTTCGAATGAATAAAAATGGAGACTTCGTTTTGTAATGAGATGTTTTGCATTTGAAAGGTATTGTCTTCTAATAGTATATCCTCTGTAAAGGAAAGGTTTTTCCTACATAATCAATAAAATCTCAATTCTCTGATTTCATTAGTTGGCAAAAACTAAATTTCTTGCGTAGATTAATAATCAATTTAAGTAAATGGAATCTTACTAGGTATTAAAAAAAACATGAAAGTTTCCAAAGGGGTGTCTAAGTTTATTTAATAAGAAAAATGGCTAGTCATAAAACCATAAGTATACAATTAAGCGCCCCCAGGGCACATCTCCAAGTGGTAAAAGGGGAGGGTGGAGAAATCCAACTTTGCTTGAGGCTGCTGCGTCAAGGGTTCGAATCTTGAAATATGGATTTGACTCTTGGGTAAGTGCAAGTGTACAAGTAATCTTCCACTCTGTACCCTTGGAGGCATAACCTGCGATTTACCTCCCTCACGATATTCCAGGACAGGGGTGGTGGGAGACCCTTAAGGTTAGGGTTTAACATTTTTATAAGTATACAATTAAGCAAATACATCATATATTTTATTTTCATTTTAATAGATTTATATACACATTATATTTAATTTTTTCTAAGCACGTCGATTGTGTAGGACGTCAAAGGTACATTCTACTATAAAACATAGTTAGTCTCAACAAAGATTATTATATTAAATAAAAAAATAAATAAGTAACTTAGACATATAATAATAACAAAAACAAGCATGCGACATTACACTTTCCATGGAGCACCTTAGTCCTAGTTAGGCATGTGATATTAAAGACACTTGAACAACTAAGTCATCTGACCAAAGCAAGAGATTATACTATCCCATGCTCCCTCATCGCATGGATTCATCAGTTTTAGGCTCCAACTTTGGCAAGAAAATCGTAAGCTACAATTCAAGTTCAAGTTTAAAATTTATAAAATTCCAAAAAATATTACCATTGAACAGAAGGGAAGAAATATAATTCCCGGATATTTTGGTAGTATCACTAGACCAAAATATAAATATACAAATTCTCTATCACTTCCCGGTTGATATAGTTTTAAAATAGTTTGAATTATATTTACCATTAAAAGATATTGATTAAAAGCAAACATTCAAGCTCAGAGCTAAATGAAAAAGATAATATAATACAATTCAGCGGCAGGGTTCATGCCTAATTGAATTGCAAAGGTGTACATCAGTAAACTTATAGAGTCCAAACATCCTAATATCAAATATTCAAAAAGCTAAATAATCAGAAGATGAAGACTACTTAAATCAAGATTGAAAGCTCTGACTAATCAATTAATAGAATTTTGAAATCTAATTTTAATCCAGAATTTAAAAATTTTCCAATTGAAACAATAATTATAAGCACAAAATGCATTGAATGAGGCATGCATAGAAATATTGACCTGATCGAAGATCTCGTCGACGAAGAGTAGAATTCAAATAAGATAGAGCTAGAACATCATTAAGCCCTTGTTTGAGCTTTTTATGG
The DNA here is from genome assembly GCF_002742605.1 of Olea europaea var. sylvestris. Lineage (NCBI taxonomy): Eukaryota > Viridiplantae > Streptophyta > Magnoliopsida > Lamiales > Oleaceae > Olea > Olea europaea. Next base: position 16,017,021 of record NC_036247.1, on the reverse strand, counting down.
TATAGATTTTTGGTTGCTCTTGTAAGTGTTATGCCCTAGATCCAATCGATTCCCTGACACATTGCTAGATGTCAATCAGGGACGGCGAATGTGAATTGACGATAAATTAAAAGGGTGTATTAATTTATCGATTTTGATTAGATCAAAATAATATTTCACGACGTTAGGCATCGTGGTCGGGAACCTAATGGGTCGCACACAAAAGAGAATTGGAAGACTGCAAATTGTTAATTGATTAATTTAACAATCGTTGGATAAATTAATTAATTGAATTTCTTATTTATAATCCCGAATTAATTAATTGGATTAATTAATTCATGGACCGGGTTTGATTAATTGGATTAATTAAATATTGGACCGGACCGGGCCGGGTCCGTTTGGGTTTATATATATATGCAGCTAGGGTTTGAGGTCCATTAAGTTATTCATTATTCTTGCTAGCATAAGAAAGAAACCCTCGCAGTTGCTGTCTTCTCTCTGTGTGGATTTCATTGGAGGCTGCACAATTGGACAGCTGTGGGAGGCAGATTCAAGCTGCTGGATAGGAATAACGCGAAAGAGTTTGCAAATCACACAAAAGGTATATTTCTCATCACAGTTTTTATCTAAATACAAAGCTGAATCCTGAATGGGAATTGAAGTTTGTTAAATTCCGCTGTGCATGTTTAAATCAATTCCCAACAGCTCTTTCCTTCTTCATGTCCAATTGTGTGAGTAGAAGAGAGAGGGTAAGGGTTCACTTCTGTAAAAGTAGTTTTTTACGGCATTCATTTACGAATGCACGCCATGAAAAGTCTCCTTTTACGGCGTTCAACAAATGTGTGCAGTAATTATTTAATCACTTAAAGTATTTACAGCATACATTTGGGACATGCATAAATAGTCAATAATTATGGCATTTTATGGCATACAAATAGGACACACCGTAAATAATCAATAATTACAGCTTTTTACGGTGTGCGTTGCGAACGCCGTTATAGATAGAGCCCAAAAGGTAGCCCATACACTCCGTAATAGCCGAGCACAAAACAAAACAAAATATAATTTAAATTCCCCAACTCGATAGCCCAATCTTCATGAAATTAGGGAACAGGAGGCTGCACATAACTGGATCGCTCTCAATCTCTCTTACATAACTCTCGTCCCTATCAATCTTGCTCCCTCTTTTTCTCAATATTGAGCATCACAGACACCAGCCCTCAATTGTTTGAGAGGCTTACTTTCTGGGAACCTTATTTTCCATTATTTCAAGTTCGGCTTAATTGTTTGCTATTTTCAGAAAATTTTATTGTAGTTGCATATTTCCCCATGCCCTCGTGGTCGTTTTTTCCTATTTATAATTCTAATCTTACTGATAATGACTAGCACCAATGAATTTCTAATCAATGGTCAGGTGAGCAATTACATCCAAAGCAAGATCATGCGCTCTGATTTTTCCCCTGGTCTTGCATTTGGTGCCGCGACTTCAACTTATTAGGTATATGTGCCACATGCATATTTGTTTGCTAAGTGTACGAGTATTTAAATTCTAATATAATGACTCATAACACTTGTTATAATCTCGTGATTTCATTTATAGAAGAACAAGTACTCTTGTAATTTGCTTCTATTCTTGCTTTTGCAAAATATTAAATTTTTTTCTGGGTCTTATAATTATGCAGATTGATGTTGGATGGAATGCAGGAGGTAAAGGCCTGAGTAATTGAGATGTTTTCATGCAGAAAAAACTCGGTAACATCCCATTTTTCAATCTTCTCATGTTTATATATATAATATAAGACACAAAATCACCTTATGAATTAGGGAACAGGTGGCTACATATAACCCGTTCCCTCTCAATCTCTTATAACTCTCGTTCTTGTCAATCTCGCTCCTGCCTCTCTCAATATCAAGCATAGAAGACACCAGCCCTCAATTGTTTGATATACTTTTGATTTTCATGTTTATTAATTATAATCTTATTATTTACATGGTGTGTATGGAGTTGATATTTTGTGGGATAGCTCAATTGTCGATCAAAGAAGTGAACTTTGATATAGTTTAATCATTTTTTTTTATGGAACCTCATTAGCTGAATGGCAATTGGCACATACAATAGTAGTCGAAATTTTTTGAGAATTGTTGAGATGAATTTTACATTGACATATTGTATTGAACCGTATTCAATATTTCTATTTATCGAAACAATGGAAAACTTGATTATGCATGGATTAATTTTGTTTTGTAATTATTACAAGTTTGCTGGTAATGAAATAAATAAATAATTTTTAACAAATTAAATGCACATTTACGGCGTTTTTAGGCATGCCGTGAAAATGAACTTTATTTTTACGGCGTACATTAAAGAACGCGTGATTCCATGAATTTATCACCTTATATGCCGTACAACTGCAGGCCGTTAAAAGTATGTCACATTTATGCTTTTTATGGCGAGCAGTTGTACGCTATAAAATGATTAACGGCGTTCCATGTACGGCATACTATGCACGTCATAAATTGTAAAAAAGGACCCACTTTTTACGGCATTGTTTTATACGACACGTTGTAGTACGTCGTAAAGTATTATTTACGACATACAATGTATGTCGTAAATATCAAACTTTGTTGTAGTGGTTGCGTATGTGGGTAGAAGGGGGGGGGGGTAACGTGTGTAGGCTGAATAGTTAATAAACTATAATTTTTGGAAAGATTGGATTCCACGGAAAATAAAATCTCACTCCCCCTCCTTTAAGAAAATATTTTCCTTATTTTTGAGAAAAAATGATCGCATGACCAAAAGTAGAAAAATGTTTTTCATGAAAAAATGTCAATCAAACAACACATAAGTAGGAATTTGAGCAGTAAAAGCACATTTTATATGAAAAATATAGATAATCAAATGTACCCTTAGATGCTAGTCTAGCTTGCACCACATGAAGGGAAATTAAGAAAGGGGATGTTAATGCCCCCCAGGGCACATCCAAGTTGGCGGAACAATCACATTGGGGGGTTCTGGAACCAAGTGTGGGGAGTTCGATTTCTGGTTGGAGCAGCCAAGTGATGTAATAATCAGAGGAAGGGTTGGAGCAGCTTGGTGATGTAATAACCATGGAGGATGGTCCCTTTGGGGAAGGAGTAAAAGCCATGTGGGAACCTGGGAACCAATAAGGGCACAACCTGCGATTTACCTCCACTAGTCACTGAGGGGCCGGGGGCTAGAGGTCCAGGATTTAGTCCGGCTAAGTTGGGACACCTGGGTTATCAAAAAAAAATAATAATAAATAAAAAAAATAAAAAAAGGGGATGTTAATTCACATGTATGGAGTCACTCAGATAATCTTTTCGCTTATCAATATCATTCTTTGTCAATGTTCCAAATTAATATGCAAAAATTTTACAATACTTTTTTGTGACATGACTGAACTATATACTTACGAAATAAAAGATACTTTATGGGACCAGAGGACTTTGTACATAAAAAATAATCAAACATTTGTCTTTGTTTGGCAAATTTATAAATGGTTTATAAACAGAAATGGTAAGCGAAGTGAGTTTCATGAAATGTGCAGACCATAATAAATAATTAAAATTAATGTTTAATTTTGACAGAATTTATAAATTGTATATTAACAAAGGCTTAATTGATGCATGCATAACTCAGGTGTGTAAAAGCATAGAGCGGAAAAGGGATTGAAAATAAGTTTTAAAATTTTCTAATTAAATATTAAAATTTCTGTTTTCATTTTAATTTTCAAGTTTATGTTTTCATTTTTTAATTTTTCAGTTTTTGTTTTAAATTTTTTGACTCAATACAAAAATTTAATCTCATTATTATATTTGTAACTTATGCTGAATTTGATTATTTTTCATTATGAAAGAGTTGAATTTTTCTAGTATAAAAGGAGGTGGATTTCCCATTGTTTTACACATAACAAATCAAACACTAGGAAAATACCCTCTAATTGATTCATAATACTCTCTAGACACTTTATATTATCTTTTTTCTATAAAGTTTAACAAATGATAAGGGCTTGTTCTTTCTCTTTATGTGGTCATGCCCATAGAAGAAGATTTGACTATGAGCTATAAATGTTTTATCTTGGAGCAGTGCAGTGTCGAAATTACGCGCACGAAGTGAAGGCTACACAGCTTCAAGACAGCATTTATCGCTACTCTCTTAGGTCAGGTTTTCTAACTCTATTATCATATTTATTTTATTTGACTCATGCATATAATTGATAGTTCATTACACAAATCACGTTATTTTACAATAATCTAAAGTCATGTGAGTGGTTTGTGTAATAATAATTGGTGGATTGTTATTTACTTGTTTGCTGAGTTTATTTGAATTTTCTTTTTGCATTACTATATATAAATTTCTAATTGCATCACAAGTTAATAACATAAATATTTTAAATCTTAGACACACAAGTTACAATTCTTAAAATGCTATGTGAATACTCATTTTATTGCCTAAAAGGTGCACTATTAATGTAATATTATGATTATTATATTTGAAACTTCAATATTCATTCAATCTCTTATGTTATTACTTTGAATATTTGATGTTAGAGAATTAGTATAGTTAAGCTTTAAATATTTGACTTAAATCTGAAATTTTATTGTTGGTGTTATTCATATATATATTGTTAATTGCAAAATATAAATTGACAAATTTATATATCTACAATTACTTCTCTTTGCCTTAGTAATTCATAGTGTTAGAATGACATCTTGTCAAAATACTAATAGTGCTAAACCAGAAAACTTTGACGGAGAAATTTTAAAATATGGAAAAAATAAATGGAATATTGATTGATAATTCTAGGGTTAATTTTTGCTACAAAAGAAGATAATAAAGGCAGAGAATCTACCTCGTGGTATAACCCAAAACAAATTGAATTCCATTATCACAATCGAATTTTAAGTGCTCTTTCTGATAGATTTTATGATATTTATCAAAATATCACAGAGTGCTAAAGAGCTTTGGAAAACTTTAGAGGAAAAATATGGAATTGATGATACCAGAGTAGATAGATTTAATGTATGTTATGGTGGATGAAAAACCTATAAATGAACAAATCCATCAATTTCAAGATTTAATACGACTTGTAGAAGAAAAAAGGTCAAGTTTTAGTGTGGACTATAAGGTTTCATGCCTTACAGATAAATTCCACATTCTTGGTCAGACTTTGCTAAAGTCTTAGACATAAGGGATTTTAACATTGAACCAACTATTCAATTTCTTGAAAATAGAAGAACATCATAAAAATCATATCAACAAAGTTGATTAATCACATGCTAAGGCAAACTTGGTAGAAATTTCAAAAACCCCTACTAGCTCCTCAAAGCAATTTAAGTCTGGAGGTAACAAGTTTAAGAAAAACCTTCATCGTCATAGAATAAATTCCCAGCCTAAGAATAGCTACACTAAGGATAACAAAGGTAGAGAAAAGGATTAGCAAGGGCCATGTTATGTATGTGGAAAAATCAACCATCTTGCTCGAGATTGCTACAACAAAAGGATTAAGGAGTACAAGCTTAAGGACAAATTTCTAAAGGATCAAGTAAACATGTTGAAGGATGGTGGACTTTCCATTAGGTGTGAATCATCAACATCTCTAGTCAATTTTACATATAATAGTAATGAATGGTAGTTAGCTTCTAGAGCAAATGTTCATGTTTATTTTGATAAGAGTTTGTTCAAATCTTATTAGATTTCAAGTGCAGGAAGCGAAACTTTGGGAAATGACACCTTCATTTTTGTATTAGGAATTGGAAGTGTCGAGCTTAAGATGGCCTCCATGAAAAGTTTAACTATAGATTAAGTTCACCATTTTTCTAAAGTTAGAAGAAATTTACTTAGTGGATCATTTTTAGTTCAACAAGGTTTTAAACTTGTACTAGAGTCAATTAAGGTTGTTATAACAAAAAACAATGTTTTTTAGGAAAGGTTATATTAGTGATGGATTATTTAAATTGATTATTATTGAAAATCCTTATCATGATTCTTCCATAGTTCTTAATGTTGAAGTTAGTTATTTGTGGCATGAAAGATTCGGTCATGTTAGTAATATGAAGATCAAGAAACTTATGGATCTAAACTTGATTCCAAAATCTCATGTTGGTAATAGTAAGTGTGAAGTTTGTGTACAAGGCAAACAAACTGAGAGAGCTTTAAATTTGTTAGAAGAGATACAAACCTATTAGAATTGATTCATAGTTATGTTTGTGATTTTAATAGATCTCCAACAAGAGCTGGTAATAAATATTTTGTAATATTTATAGATGACTATTCTAAGTAATGCTATATTTATTTATTAAAAACTAAGTATGAAATCTATGATGAGTTCAAAATTTATAAAGCAGAGGTCAAAAATCAATTAGAACACAAGATAAAAATTTTAAGGTACAATAGAAGAGGAGAATATACTGGGAATAATCTTAAGGATTACTGTGAGGATAATAGTATAATATATCAAGTGACACCTCCTTATTCACACCGTACTGTTAGGCAATTTCAATTTATTACAAGAATAAATTTACCAATCCAAGCAATTAACTAGAACGATCAACTATGCAAATAAATAATCCAAGCAAAAATAAGAAAGCGCAACACCAAATTTTTATGTGGAAAAAACTATCCGGTGTAGAGGGAAAAAAATCACGGGGCAACTCCGACCAAAATCTACTATAATAATTAATATAGATTACAAAATTCAAGTTTATGCCCGAAAACTTGAATTCTCCACAAATTAGAAATACTACAATAATCTGTCTCTAAGACAACAATTTATTTCACCACAAATCAACAATTTGATAAACCTTGTGAGAACCCACTTTTAATACAAATTCAAAATATATCTTAGAGAAATTCCCAATTTATATAATGTAGAGAAGAAAAAATAAACCTGTGTGATACCACACCTCAAGAAGAAATTGAGCAACCACTTATTTAATTTATCGATTTTAGCTTTTTCTTCTCTCCAAGAAAAATCCCAGCTGGCAGTCTTTCTCTCAGCATCAATGTTATTGCTTTTCCTCAATGGACCACAAATTTTGACCTTTATTTCTCACAATTGAAAGCCACCGTTTTTTACCATTCACAATGACAACCAATTGCTTTTTCTCTCGCATAATTTATTTGCTACAGTTTTTGTCTCTCTCAATTCACCACATGCAGCCACGGTTTGGGAGAATTTATATATATGTGTTTCCACAATTGTTGACCTAAAAGAAATTAAAGAGAGTTGGGCTTTTTCTTTTTTCATCATGGGCTGGAACCCATTAAACAATCTCCCCCTCCAGCTCATTGAGAAAAGAGATTATCCACTGACATATTAGTTAGAGTCCATGTCGGCCAGTCCGTCACAAAGCTCAAGCTTTTCTCTGGTCACAACCTTTGTCATCATATCAGCTAGATTATTCTCTGTATGAATCTTTTCTAACAATATCAATTGTTTTGCCACTACCTATCATAGCCAATGATATCTCACATCAATGTGCTTCGTCCGAGAATGATAAGTAGCATTCTTGTTCAAGTCTAATGCACTCTGACTGTCACAATTAACTACAGACACATTTTGCTTCAAACCCAAATCTTAGAGAAACCATTTCATCCAAAGCATTTATTTCACTGCTTCAGTCGATGTAATATACTCAGCCTCAGTTGTAGATAAGGCAACACACTTTTGTAATTTGACTGTCATGAGACAGCTTCTTCTGCAAAAGCAATCAAATATCTTGAAGTTGATTTTCTACCATCAAGATCACCAGCTATATCTGCATCTATAAAGCCCTCCAAAATTGGTTTTGAACCTCCAAAAGTCAAGCACATTTTAGAAGTGTCTCTCAAGTATCTAAAGATCCATTTCACTACCGGGATGAACAAGAAACCTGCTAACTACCCCAACTGTATGAGGAATATCTAGTTGTGTACTAACCATGATATACATCAAACTCCCAACCGCAGAGGAGTAAGGAATCTTTGCCAATTTTTCTTTATCTTCCTCCTTAAAAGGACAAGTCACCTTACTCAATTTGAAGTGACTACCAAGTGGTGTCCTAACAGGTTTAGCATTTTTCATGTTAAACCTTTCCAGCACTCTCTCTACATATTTTTCTTTTGATAACCATAACATTCTGGCTTTCCTATCACGACGAATATGCATTCCCAAAATTTGCCTTGTTGGTCCAAGATCATTCATATCAAACGACTTGAACAGATCTACTTTCAAACTGCAAATTAACTAAACATCATGTCCCACTATCAACATATCATCTACATATAGGAAAAGGATGATGAAGTTACCACCATGGAATTCTTTGACATAAACACAATAATTTGCATCTGTCCTGGTATAGCAATGACCCACCATAAATGAATCAAACTTCTTATACCACTGTCTTAGAGCCTGTTTCAATTCATACAAACTCTTTTTCAACCTGCAAACCATATGTTCCTTTCCTCTTACTTCAAATCCCTCTGGCTGAATCATGTAGATTTCTTCCTCCAAATCACCATGGAAAAAGGTGATCTTGAAGTCTAACTGCTCAAGTTCAAGATCCAAACTAGATACTAAACCCAAAACTACTCAAGTAGAAGTCATTTTTTACAACAGGAGAGAATATTTCATCAAAGTCAATTCCTTTCTTCTGACCAAAGCCTTTTACCACCAATCGAGCTTTATACTTCACTAACTTTTCACCATCTTTCTTCAACTTGAACACCCATTTATTTTTCAATTCATTTTTATCTTTAGAAAGCTCTGCTAGCTCATAAGTGTTATTCTTCTGTAAAGAGTTCATCTCTTCCTACATAGCCTTCACCTAGCTTTGTTTGCCCTTATGAGATTCTACCTCTTGAAAATATTATGGCTCCCCCTCATCAGTTACCAACACATAATCTGATACGGGATACCTGGTTGATGGACGATGCTCCCTGGTAGATATTCTGATCTGAGGTTCTGATGTAGTAGGTTGCTCCCCCTGCTCAACATCCTCTAAATCATCCTTATCAACCCTTGCTGGCTCATCAGCATGACTGCCAACGTGTATCTCTACCCCCTGAGTAACATTGTCCGAAGGCAAAGAGATAGGTGTAAGGTCAGTAACACCCTCAATAACACGTCTTTGATTCCCAGATTTCTCAACATCTGCCAACTTCTGATTTTCATGAAAAGTCACATCTCTATTTCTGAATATTTTCTTCTTTTCTGGATCCCATAATCTGTTGCCAAATTTTTCATCTCCATAGCTAACAAAAAATGCAAGGACTAGCTTTATCATCTAGCTTCAACCGTTGTTCCTCAACCACATGTGCAAATGCTTTGTACCCAAAAACCTTCAAGTCAGAATAAGAAATATCTTTTTCTGTTGACAATTTTTCTGAAATTTCAAAATCCAAAGGAGCTAATAGAGACCGATTGATTAGGTAGCACGCTGTTTGAACTGCTTCATCCCAGAATAACTTAGGTAACCCAGCCATCCTTAACATGCTTTTGACATTTTCTACAATGGCACGATTCAATCTCTCTACCACACTGTTGTGCTGTGGAGTACCAGGAACTGTCTTTTCATGTCTAATACCATGTTCTAAAAAGTATTCTTTAAACAATTTAGACGTATATTCACCTCTATTGTCAGTTCGAAAACACTTCAAAAGCTTTCCACTTTCCCGTTCCACCATGGTATGAAACTCTTTGAAGTACTGAAAAACCTGGTCTTTTGATCTCAAAAAGAACACCCACAATTTTCGTGAAGTATCATCAATAAAAGTAAGAAAATACTTATTACCACCTAAGGACTCCACCTCAATGGGACCACAGACATCAAAATAAATCAAATCTTTAATATTAGATTTTCTACTAGAGGATTTCTGAAAGGATACTCTATGCTCTTTACCAAATAAACAATAATCACAATAATTTAAGGATGTACCTTTGGTAAAGAAAATGAGAGACTTTTTTTGCCAAAATTTGTAATCCTTTCTCGCTCATGTGAGCTAACTACTTGTGCCACAAGTCTTGTGAAGAATCACTTTCAGCTACATTTATTGCTTCACTACACACCTTTACTTGTGCCTTGTAAAGTGTGCAACAAACCTTTCCTCTAGCAAATATCATTGACCCTTTTGTTAGTTTCCATCTTCCACTGCCAAAATAACTGTCATACCCTGCTTTATCAAATGCATGTGTAAATAGTAAACTCAAGCGTATGTCAGGAACATGTCGCACATTCTTCAATCTCAAGCTGTATCCAATATCTGTCTGAAGACAGATTTCACCAATTCCCGAAATACTGGCAAAATTGTCATTACCCATCTTTACCTTACCAAAGTTACCTGATTCGTATGAAGTGAAGAACTCTTATCTTGGAGTAACATGGTAAGAAGCCGCTGAGTCAATAACCCATTTGACAAATAAATCTACAACATGACAACAATATTCATATTCAGTCGAAAATACTACTATCACTACTTCTTCTTCTTCTAAAGCGCTAGCTGCTGTATTCTGATCAGTCTTCTTCTGATTTTTCTCATCTTTCAAATTATTTTTCCAAGCCATGTAATGTTTCTTTATATGACCCTCTTTGTCACAATAAAAGCATTTGACATTTTCTCTTGTCTTTGACTGACTTCTGAAATTACCATGTCCCTTAGGACATCTGCTTTTACTCCTGCCTCTGTTCTCTGTACTATTTAACTAGAGTAAGTTCTAGCATTCAAAGCAGAGTTACTAAGTGATACCACCAAAGTCTCCCAACTATCAGGCACTGAACTCAAAAGTAATAGTGCTTGTATCTCATCATCTAGCACTCTTTTCATTGTGGTCAACTGATTTTCCCTAATTTAGCTTCAGATTCACAATCTTTCTAATAGCAAAAGCTTTATTTTGAGTCGTCTTCCTCTCATAGAGACTCTCCAATTTTTCCCAAAGACTATGTGCATCTGTCTCTTGAGATATATGATGGAAAACATTAATGTCAACCCACTGTCTAATATATCCATTGTCTTTCCTTTTTATCTTCTTCCAGTCACCGTCACTTACATTGCTTGGCTTAGCACTATCACCTTCAATAGGTTCATGTAAATCCTTACAATACAAGATATCCTCCATCATAGGCTTCCAAATAGAATAATTTCTAGCCGACAATTTAATCATAGTGCCTGAAGTATTCTCCATTTATTCCATAATAAAAATAGAATAATTTCAAGCCGACAAATTAATCATAGTGCCCGAAGTATTCTCCATTTATTCCGCAATAAAACCACACCCACACAACCTAGCGTTGATACCACTTTGTTAGACAATTTCAATTTATTGCAAGAATAAATTTACCAATCCAAACAATTAACTAGAATGATCAACTATGCAAATAAATAATCCAAGCAAAAATAAGAAAACACAACACCAAGTTTTTACGTGGAAAAAACCCTCCAGTGTAGAGGGAAAAAAAATCACAGGGCAACTCTAGCCAAAATCCACTATAATAATTAATATAGATTACAATATTCAAGTTTATACCCCAAAACTTGAATTCTCTACAAGTTGGAAATACTACAATAATCTATCTCTAAGACAACAATTCATCTCACCACAAATCAACAATTTGATCAACCTTGTGAGAACCCACTTTGAATACAAATTCAAAATATATCTTAGAGAAATTCTCAATTTATATAATGTAGAGAAGAAAAAATAAACCTGTGTGATACCACACCTCAAGAAGAAATTGAGCAACCACTTTATTTAATTTATCAATTTCAGCTTTTTCTTCTCTCCCAGAAAAATCCCAGCCGACAGTCTTTCTCTCAGCAGCAATGTTATTGCTTTTCCTCAATGGAGCCACAAATTTTGACTTTTCTTTCTCACAATTGAAAGCCACCATTTTTTACCATTCACAATGACAACCAATTGCTTTTCCTCTCACACAATTTATTTGCCACTGTTTTTGTCTCTCTCAATTCACCACATGCAGCCACGGTTTGGGACAATTTATATATATATATATATATGTGTGTGTGTGTGTGTGTGTGTGTCCACAATTGTTGACCTAAAAGAAATTAAAGAGAGTTGGGCTTTTTTTTCATCATGGGCTGGAACCCATTTAACAAATCCAATGGTATTGGAGAAAGGAAGAATAGAATTTTAATAAATATAGTAAATGCTATGCTCATAAGCTTCGAAATAAGCGAAAACTTGTGGGATGAAGCTATCCTATCTTCTTGTTACATATTGAATCGAGTAACTGTTAAGGACAATATTAAAACTCCATACGAGCTATGGAAAAAAAGGTTTCCAAGGTTAGATATTCTAAAAATGTGGGGGTGTTTGGCAAGAGTAATTATTCCTGAACTCAAAGAAAGAAAATAGGTCCAAAAACTACATATGTTATTTTCATAGGATATGCTCAAAATAGTAGCGCAAATATGTTATTGATTACAAATTTCAAAGTAAGTGAGATTAAAAATAATAATATCATTGAAGCTAGAGATGCTACTTATTTTGAAGATGTTTTCACATTTAAGACTTCAATTTCAAGTGAACCCTCGAACTTTAAAAAAAAAATTGAATAGTACTTCATTTATTTCATCTTTAGAAGATGAAGTTGAACATGAATTTAGGATGAGTAAAAGGATTAGGAAAGAGAAATCATTTGAAGAAGAATTCTTTACATATCTAGTTGAAAGTGAACCTAAAACATATAAATATGCTATGGTCTCTAATGATGTGCCTTATTGGAAAAAAGCTATCAATGATGAGTGCGAATATATTATACAAAATAATACTTGGTTTTATGTGATTTACACAAGGTAGCAAGGCAATAGGCAGTAAGTGGTTATTTTAAAAGAAGTTGAGACATGATGGAAGTATAGATAAATATAAAGCTAGGTTAGTAGCTTAAAGATTCGCCCAAAAAGAAGGAGTTGATTATTTTGATACATATTCTCCTACTGCTAGAATAATTACTATTAGAATATTATTAGTATTAAGTAGTATTCATAAATTGATCATTCATTAATTGGACGTTAAGACTGTATTTTTGAATGGTGATTTAAATGAAGAAATATATATGGAACAGCCAGAAGGATTTAAAGTCAAAGAATAAGAGCACGGAGTATGTAAATTAATGAAGTCATTGTATGGACTAAAGCAAGCTCCTAGATAATGGCATGATATGTTCAATAGAGTTATACTAAATTATGGATTTAAAGTTAGTACACATGATAAGTGTATATTGCAAAGAAGATAACAACGAGCATGTGATACTTTGTTTACATGTAGATGACATATTAATATTTGGGACAATCAAAGAATTTTGAAATGAAAGATTTGGGAGAAACTCATATAATTTTGGGAATGAAGTTAAGGAAAACATCTGAAGGAATTTTATTAAATCAATCTAATGCTATAAAAAATATGTTGGAAAAGTTTGGATATTATGACAATAAACCTATTTCCACTCTATATGATTCAAATGTACACTTGAAGAAGAATTTAGGTGAACTAGTTTTGCAATTAAAATATTCTCAAATTATTAGATCTTTATTGTACATGGCAAATAGGACGATCTAAATTAGCCTTTGCTAATGGGAGACTTAGTAGACATACTAAAGAACATTGGAATGCTTGGGGGAGGGTGCTTAAATATCTCCGAGGTACATTAGATTATTCTATAAACTGTAGAAGTTTTTCAAATGTTATTGAAGTATATAGCGATGCAAAATAGATAATTGATAGATATATATATTCATGCTAGATGGTGCGACCATATCTTGGGTTTCAAAAAGACAAACGATTATCTCTAGGAGTGCTTTAGAGTCAGAGTTAAAAGCATTGGATACAACATGTACTAATGCTGAGTGGCTTATAGATTTATATTAGATATATCATTAATAAGTAAATCAATTCCAACTATTTCAATATATTGTGACTGTAAAATAGTAATAGAACTTGTAAATCAATCTCACTCAAATAAAAAGATGAATAGACATAATCAAGTAAGACTTAAGTCAGTTAAGGTCTTACTTAAGAGAAATGAATTTCGTGAGATATGAAAAGAATTTATTAGATAACTTAACCAAAGCTTTACTCAAAAAGGGTGTTAATGAGTCATCGAGGGGGATGGGCTTAAACCCATAAAAGTGTCACCTCTGGGAGTAATCCAACCTTTATAATTAGAGATTCCATAAAGAAGGTTCAATGTGATAGGAACAACCCGCACTGCGTGACTCGGAATAGCACTATATTGTTTGTGCTCATTCCTATGGTGAAAGTGCCATGATAGTGATGTACTGAGGCGAGAAGTCTCGCGAGGTGCTAATCACATGCACCTTTGGAAGACTGACCTATGTAAGAGTTGTCATAAAGTCATGGCTATGGGATTAAGCTATTCCCTAGATTTTCTTACTAGAATCAAGATAAGAGCACATAGCCATTAATAGTGCTACCGCTATGAACTGAGCCTAAATCGATACTGTGTGTGAAGCAATTAAAGTAATTCAAGGCTTAGTCCATTATGGCTCTCTTAAATGGAAATTGTTATCCCTAAGTGAGGTTCAATCCAAAAGACACCTAAATTAGATTACACAGTATATATATATGTATGTATGTGTATGTATGTATGTATGTATGTATATATATATATATATATATATATATATATATATATTGAAAGTTTTAGAACTTGTGTTGAATTTGATTAATGTTTATTATGAGAGAGTTGAATTTTTCTATAACGTTGAAAATAAGTCATATAACGTTCAAATTGAAAATTAAAATTTCAGTTTTCATTTTAATTTTCAAGTTTCTATTTTAATTTTTTAAATTTTCAGTTTTTGTTTTTAATATTTTGATTTAATACAAAATTTTAATCTCATTATTATATTTGTAACTTATGTTGAATTTGATTAATTTCCATTATGAGAGAGTTGAATTTTTCTACTATAAAAGGAGGTAGATTTCCCATTATTTTACACACAACAAATCAAACACTTGGAAAATACTCTCTAATTTTTTCATACTACTCTCTAGTCATTTTATATTATCTTTTTCTATAAATTTTGGCAATTGATAAGGGCTTGTTCTTTCTCTCCTTAGGGTCGTGCCCATAGAAGGAGAATTGACTACGAGCTATAAGAGTTTTATTTTGGAATCGTGCAGTGCCGAAAGTACAAACATGAAAGGGAGGCCTTACACAAATCACATTATTCTACAGCAAAATGTATCAACTTAAATCGACCATCCACTAGTCATTGTTGTTGCCAAAAATTCTTAATATGTAAAATTATATCTTACTTCAAATAACATATAAAATAACTATAATTAAAAAAAGAAGTAATTGATCGTATTTTATTAGATTATTAATATTTGACCTATCAAGTCCAAAAACTTAATTGTGTCTCAACATATATTATGTTTGGGAAATGGCTGAAAAAATATTTGAAAATCGAAGCAAAAGCTAATATATTATAGTTTAAATTGCAACTTCAAACTCCCAAGAAAATGGGGATTAAGAATGAGAGAATATCTTCTAAAGATGAAGATGGTTGCTGATACTTTGGCCTCTGCTAGACGTCCTACCTCAGAGATAGACATCTGACATTTGGATATGTCTTGTATATACTCTAGTTGCATTGTTGATCCTAAAACAGCTAGAATATTTACTTTGTATAAACTTCTTCATGTTCCTCGGATTACCAAAACAAAAGAAGAAGAATTGCCAAGTTTGTGTCACTATGCAAAAGATAATGATGCGAATATCGAATCATCCAACGTCTTGTACTTTGAAGGATCGAGCAATGGTACTGTATCTTTTTCACCTTCTCCCAATTCATCAAAACCACCACTTTCTTCAGCTTAAACTCAAACTTCAATGCAAACCTATGGGCTCTAAAGCATGGTTTGATACCAAACTTACTTGCCCCACACCGAGTAATACTAGTGAACCCAGAACGTAACGTGTGCCAATGATAGATACCAACCCAAGGTCGGACCCACCATCAAGGCTACTACAATATGCATCTTTTTACAAATTATGTTTAACAGAATTTTGATTTTATCTCTCCCATAAATAGGAATAACCGACCTGCAATTCAGTATGCATTAATCCCAAAAATAACAAAACATAATAGAGATAAGTCGAAAATTCAACTTTCACTATGAAAATAACATGAAATATACATATGAATGCAAAATACATAGTAAGCCCTGTAATGATCTACAAACGACACAAAATCACATCCAAAAATGAACATGTGTCCCAAAACACTGATATGTGCTTCATGAAATGAGTCATGCTGGCTAACTCTGTCATCTAACTTTGATTCCAAAATCAAATACTCAACTCCAAAAGATGCCCAAAAACTCAACTATTGCCTGATAAAAAATATCGCGGGAAACTATATAAATTGATAACTCAGTGAGTGGAAAGTTCGAAAATAAACATACTTTTTCATTTATACATTTTTATCAAAATCGAGTCCACATCACTTAATAGGTCATGATATAACATATATAATAATAATAATCAAGATATGAATCATTCTAGTAATACTAAAAAATATCATCTAGCAGATATGTGAAAATCATCAATTTAAACTCGAAATACTTTCATTTGAAACTTTCATTTTTACTGGGCCATCGATACACCTACTAGGTACTATATAGAGCTCTTTGTAATATCAACATCATTAATCAATAATCAACTAGGTATAGTCGAGTGGCCCATCCTCCTGTAATCATCAAAGGTACGTCCCTTGACAGTCCCATGATCACTCGAGAAGTTTCACTTGCAACCAACAAAATGACATGCCTCAGTGTTGTAGTAGAGGTCAATAAAACATATGTTTCATATTCTATTTCACAAGTAATTCCCATGCATCATGGTGAGAGAACAATTTATAATTATTATGTAGCTGAAATAATTAACATAATCTTGTGTAACATAATAGTATAATCAATTTAGGAATACTTGACAATATTTAAGTTTTTCCACTCACTTAATTATGTAAGCAAAATCAATTTGGTTGTTAGGTTGTCCGAATCTCCGTATTGTTGCCCAAAATATGGTAAATTTTTAGAGTAACAATTAACCGTTTTAAGTAACTTTAATAATTACATAGGTGTTACTGAAAATCTTTTTCTACTTAAGCAATTTTTCCAATTCCTTTAATCATTTAAGCTACATCTTTCTTCTCTTTAACTTAATTTCATAGCTTATTATACTTAATTCCATAGCTCCCTTTCAATAAAATTGAAATTAAACTAATAATCTAACAACTCTAAAATTAAATATAAATATTCAATAATTAACTTTTTACTTACCTTTGAATTGAGGAATTCAAGTTTAATAGTGGAAAGCATTTATTTTCTAATAATGCTAGCGAACTTTCTTCGTTTTTCTTTCCTTCTTCTTCCCCCTCTTTTCTATTTCTTTTATCTATGCTTCGTGTTGTGTGTGTTTGTGTGGAAAATGGATTAGTGTTGTGTGTAGAATTGGATTTTTATATATGTGAATCCACCGCCTAACGATTTTTAATTCTTTTCTTTAATTAATTAATGTATTACATCTCCTCAATCAAGTTAAGAAGAGCAATGCTAAACAGCAACCAACTCCCACGGTAACAAGTTTGTCTCTCACTTCTTCTGATGGCAATCCATTTGGAAATCCAATTGACACACCCCACCTCGTGTAACACCACTAGATCCAAACGTGTCATGTGCCGATGATAGATACCAACTAAAAGTCAGACCCATCATCAAGGCTACTACAAATACAATCTATTACTTTTTATACATCATTTTTCTAACAAAATTCCGACATTATCTCTCCTGTAAACAAGACTAACCAACCTGTGATCAATTTCACACAAATCTCAAACTATAGCACAGCACAATAAAGATAAGCCCAAATCTCCACTTTTATCAAGAAATACAATGAAATATACATATTGATACATAATGCATAGTGAGCCCCATAACTATCTACAAGTGATGCAAAATCACATCTAGACATGAACATGCATCCCAAAACACTAACTACATGTTCTATGAAGAGAGTCATACTAACGAACTCTGTCGTGTGGCTCTGACTCCAAAATCAAAGCTCAACTCCAAAAGATACGCAGATTCTCAACTGCTGTCTGATAAGGAAAAACGTGAAAAAATATATAAGTTGATAGCTCAGTGAGTGGAGAAGTTCAAAATAAATATACCTTTTATTTATACATTTTTATTGAAAATCAAATTCATACCATTTGATAATTCACAAGCTACCATCATGTAATTATAGCCAAAAAGTGAAATATTCACATAAGGTCATAAAAATATCATCTTAAAATCATGATATAACATTAGCTGATAACCATGCTATAATCTCATCACATCAAAAGTGCTGAAAAATCCACCAAAAATGTACCCTCTAACTGAAATATGTAATCCGCCTCTCGGGTTAAGAACTTTTGCCACGGGCCTTTGGCCCCTCCGTGAACGAAAGTCGATCTCAAAGATCTCTCATAATCAATTCTAGAACACGGCCAAGGCCCCTCTGTGAACTATATGCACATGATCAAGACCAATGTCAAGTCAAGACACTCCGTGTAGAATAGAACATGGCCAAGGCTCCTCTGTGAACTAGAATAAGTATATAATCATGGGTACTTTTATGGCCAATCTTAATATTGCATGTATCACATACTAAACAAATCTCAATATCACATGTCTTACATAACAAGTCACAAATATGCAATAAATAATCTTTGATATTTCACATGTATCATAATAAAAGAGATTTTCATAATAATCATATAATTTGAACACATAATTTCACATATTTTGATAATATACTTAATTTATAAATATTTTAAAAATATTTATATTTTTCCACTCACAGAACTATGTACGCCAAAATCAATTCGATTAGTACGCTGTCCCGATATCCGTTTCGCCGCCTAAAATATAATATAATTTTTAAATCAACAATTAACTAATTTAAGTAATTTCAATAATTAAATAGGTGATATCCAAACATAATTATTTCACATTTAGGCGATTTCTAAAGTCTCTTTAATTTCTAAAATTAATTTTTCTTTCATTTTACTCAATTTCATAGTTTATTACACTTAACCCCTTCGATAAAATTAAATTTAACCTAACAATCTAATAACTATAAAATCAAACATAACTTAATAATAAGTAACTTTTTACTTACCTTTCAAAATTGAGAAATTCAAGCCTAATAGGATAGAACACTTAATTCCTAACATATTGACAAAATGTCTCCATTTTTTCCTTCTTTTTCTTCCTCTTTTCCCTTTTTTTCCTGTTTTTCCTTTCTCTTTTTCTCTCTTTTCCTTCTCTGTACCCTTTTTTTTTTTTGTGTCTTGTGTGTATTGTATATTATTAATATGGTTTTGGGTGGAATTGGATCCACCGCCTCTTTATACTATTTTTTTGTTTGACTTTAAAAAAAAAAAAAAAAAACTTAATGTATTACAAAACTCACTCCCTTAAAAGAATTTCGTCCTCGAAATTCAATTGATCATGTATGAAAAAGTCGTGGATATTGAGAACGCATCTGCTTTTCACTTTCCTATGTCGCTTCTTCTACAGCATGAATTCTCCACAAAACATTAACCAAAGAAATAGTCTTACTATGTAAGACATGTTCCTTCCTGTCCAATATCTGAACTGGCTCTTCTTCATAGGTAAGATTTTCCTTTAGTTCTACTCGTTGTGATTCCAAAACATGAGATGGATCTGGAATATACTTATGAAGCATAGAAACATGGAATACATCATGAATTCTGGACAATTCTGTTGGCAAAGCCAATCGATACGCAACTGGACCGATGCATTCAACAATCTCGTATGAGCCAATATACCTCGGACTCAATTTACTTCATTTACCAAATCTGATAACACCTTTCTATGGAGACAATCGTAGGAAAACTCTATCCTCAACATCAAATTCAAGGTTTCTTCTACGTCTATCTACATAGTTCTTCTGTCTATATTGGGCTGTCTTTAACTTTTCTTTAATTATTTTTACTTTCTCAACAATAATCTGGACATATTCAGGACCCAATAACTTTCTTTCACCAACTTCATCCCAACAGACTAGAGTTCTGCATTTCCTACCATACAGTGCTTCAAAAAGAGCCATTTCTATACTCGAATGATAACTGTTATTATAAGCAAACTCCATCAAAGAAAGATGAGTATCCCAATTCCCTTTGAACTGTAGTACACAAGCTCGTAACGTCTTCTAGAGTCTGAATAGCTCTTTCTGATTAACCATCTATTTGTGGATGAAAATTGTACTGAAATGAAGTTTAGTACCCATAGCTTTCTGTAAATTGGGCCAAAATTTAGAAGTGAAACGAGAATCTCGATCTGAAACAATAGATAGTGGTGCCCCATATAAATTGATTATCTCGTCAACATATATTTTTGCCAATTTATCTAACGAGTAAGTGACTTTAATAGGCAAAAATCTAGAAGTCTTCGTCAATCTGTCTACAATGATCCATATGCCATCATGTCCACTCTAAGTCCGTGGAAGTCCAAATAGAAAATACATAGTAATGTGTTCCCATTTCCACTCAAGAATAGGCAACGTTTGTAACAATCCTGCTATTTTCTGACGATCTGGTTTCACTTGCTGGCAAATGAGACATCTGGACACAAACTCAACTATTTCTCTCTTCACTCCATGCCACTAATAGTGTTCTTTGAGTACACGATACATTTTTGTACTACCTGGATGCATCGTGTAAGCTGAACTATGTGCCTCTTCTAGAATATCTCCCTTCAATTTCGAATCATCTGGGTCACATAATCTATTTCCCATAACTAAAGCTCTGTCATCTCGAATGGTATAATCTGTATGCTTACCTTTGCTAACTTCTTCTTTCAATTTGCTCAACACTGGATCTTGAGTTTGAGTTTCTCTAACTATATCAATCAAGGTAGGCCTCACTTGGAATTTGACAAACAATGCTCTTACATTGGTAACTGATAATTGGGCATGAGAAGCTCTAAACTCACCAAACAAAGATGAACATATTGCATTAGTCTGGGTCATAGGACTCGATATTTTCCGACTGAGAGCATCAGCAACTACATTAGCTTTCCCTGGATGATAATCAATCTTGCAGTCGTAATGTTTTATCAGCTTTAACCATCTTCTTTGTCTCAAATCTAACTCTTTTTTATCAAAAATATACTTTAAGCTTTTATGATCTGTATATATCTGGTATCTCTCACCATACAAGCAATATCTCCAAATTTTCAAGGCTAGAACAACTGCAGCTAGCTCTAAGTCATGTGTAGGATAATTCAATTCGTGTTTCTCCAACTGCCTGGAAGCATATGCTATAACTTTCCCATTCTGCATCAAAACACAACCAAGACCCTAACGTGAAGCATCACTATATATCACAAACTCTTCATAGGAGATGGAAGGGTAAGAACTGGAGCTGGCACTAATCTATTCTTCAATTCGAGGAAACTTTTTTTCGCAATTTTCATTCCAAACAAATTTAGCATTTTTTCTAGTCAAACTAGTCAAAGGCAGAGCAATTTTAGAAAATCCTCCTATAAAACGACAATAATAACCTGCTAAGCCAAGAAAGATTCGGATTTCTGTCACATTAGTAGGCCTTTCCCATTTTACCACTGCCTCTGTTTTATGCGAGTCCACATAAATTCCCTCTGCTGATATGACATGTCCCAAAAATATAACTTTATTGAGCCAAAATTCACATTTACTGAATTTAGCATACAACTGCTCATCACGTAGAGTCTGCAAGATGATTCTGAGATGCTTTATGTGCTCATCGTGATCTTGAGAGTATACTAAAATATCATCAATGAATACAATCACAAATCTGTCTAAATACAAGTGAAACATTCTATTCATCATATCCATAAATGCTGCTGGTGCGTTGGTCAACCCAAATGGCGTCACAAGAATTTCAAAATGACCATATCTTGTCCTGAAAGCAGTTTTTGGCACATCACTATCCCTGATTTTAAGTTGATGATATCCAGAACGCAAATCAATCTTTGAAAATATTGCAACACCTCGAAGCTGATTGAACAGATCATCAATACGTGGCAAAGGATATTTATTGCTAATTGTCACTTTTGTTCAATTGTCTGTAATCTATGCACAGTCGCATGGTGCCATCTTCCTTTTTCACAAACAAAACTGGTGCTCTCCACAGAGATATACTAGGTCTGATGAAACCCTAGTCTACCAACTCTTGCAACTGAACCTTTAGCTCTTTCAATTCTGCTGGTGCCATTCTATAGGGTGCCCATGAAATATGTGCAATTCCTGGAATCAAATCTATAGTGAACTTCATATCTTTGTCTGATGGTAAGCCTGGTAATTCTTCTGAAAATACATCAGGAAAGTCCTTGACCACTGGGATATTTCAAGTTTTAGTTTGCTAACATCTGTATCAATTACATGAATCAAATATGCATGGCAGCCCTTGTTGAGTAATCTTCTAGTGTCAATAGCAGATATCACACAAGAAGGTAAAATTTTGCGCTGTCCATCGAATATAATTTTAGGCTATCCTGGCTGTCTAAACTTAACCTCCTTTCGAAAACAATAAACTAAAACTCGATTTGTTCCATACCCAAGATAACATCGAAATCATGTATGTCAAGAGGTATTATATTTGCCTTCAGCTCATTCTCCTTTACCTTAATCTCACAGTCTCGATATATATTGTTTGCTAATAGTGATTCTCCTACTGGGGTATTCACTACCAAACAACTGCCTAAAAATTCTGACTTTTGATTCGCATATAAAGCAAATGCAAATGACATAGAAGAATGTGTAGATCCAAGATCAATCAAAATACGAGCATTTTTATCAAAAATAGACAACATACCCATAATAACATCTGGTGACTCCTCTGCCGCCTGCTGAGTCATAGCAAAAACCTTACCCTGGGTCTTCGATCGTCCTGCCTGCCCTTTTGATTTTGTACCACTACCGCTTATGATATTAGACTGGGTCACACTGTTTGTACCTGCTCTGTTAGTTGAATCATCTCTCTGAGTCTGATTCTATCTTGTACTACCAGCACTCTGCAGAGGAAACATCCTCTATGCCATGCCACCCTCCTGGAATACAACTGGACAATTCCTTTTCAGATGTCCTTCTTGGCCACAGCGATAGCAAACACCAACTCTCTTGAACTTTAAACACTCTCCCGGATGAGATCTTCCACATAATTGGCAAGAAGAAAATTCAGCACTAGTAGAACTCTCTCCCTATCTCTGAGTAAATGATCTCTAGAAAGAACCCTGTATATAATTACAACTGGCCAATGGCTACTGTACAGTACTGGGATTGAATCTAGGACCCTGACTTCCTCGGAGTCAAGATTTTAATTGACCTGAACTGGACACACCAGGTCGAAATCCTCTACTGTCCTTCCGTGGTGGTCTATAGCTAGAAGCACTTGCCATTATCTGACTACTGCTTGCTCTGAACATTTTTTGTTCTCTACCATTTGACCTATCAGAAATGCTCTTTTCTACTCTCAAAGCTGATTCCACTAATTTGCCAAATTCATTCCAGCCTGCAGCTGTTACTACTGACCTGATTTCTTCCCTTAACCCATTTTCAAACCGTCTGCATTTATCAATTTCGTTGCTTATCAGAACTTGGACATATTTTGAAAGTTCAATAAATTTCACCTGATATTCTGTAATAGTCATCTGGCCTTGTATTAGTTTCAGAAATTTCTCCTGCTTTGCATCTTTATAGGACCGAGGATAATAGGCATCGTAAAAGATACAACGAAAATCTGTCCAAGTAATGATGGAAGGGTCTAGATATGTGCACCGTACCGACTACCACCAATCATACATACCCTCCTCTAATAAGAAGATGGCAAGACACAACTTCTGATTGTCTGAGCAACCCATAACGTCAAATACTCTCTCTATCTTTGTCATCCATGCCTGCACAACTGCAGGATCGGATGTGTCAGTGAACACTTTAGCCCCTAACTTTGTAGTCCTTTCAATACTAATATCTCTGTCAGTATTACGCATATCAGATGCAACGACAATAGCAATTCTTTCAACAGCAATAGGATCAATTCCAATCATATTTCCCTATCCCTATTGTTCAGGAGGCTGGTGAACTGATTCATCTACTCTCTCGGGCTCTCTCAGTTCATCTCTATTAGGAGCAATGTGAGACTAGGACAACATAACTTGGAACCTTCGAGTTTTGCCACCTCGAGGCATGACTCACCTACAGTTATGCATGATATGCTAAACATCAAAATGTATGCATGTACAATGCAAACCCATGAACTGTAATACATGCTCTGATACCAAACTAACACACCCCGCCCCGTGTAACACCACTAGATCCGGACGTGGTATGCGCCGATGATAGATACCAACTAAAAGTCGGACCCCACCATCAAGGCTACTACAAATAAAATATATCACTTTTTATACATCATTTTTCTAACAAAATTTTGGCATTATCTCCTCTGTAAACAAGACTAACCAACTTGTGATTAATTTCACATAAATCCCAAACTATAGCACAGCACAATAAAGATAAGCCAAAATCTCCACTTTTATCAAGAAATACAATGAAATATACATATGAATACATAATACATAGTGAGCACCATAACTATCTACAAGTGATGCAAAATCACATCTAGACATGAACATGTGTCCCAAAACACTGACTACATGTTCTATAAAGTGAGTCATACTAACAAACTCTGTCGTGTGGCTCTAACTCTAAAATCAAGGCTCAACTCCAAAAGTTGCCTAGATTGTCAACTGCTGCCTAATAAGGAAAAACGTGAAAAATATATGAGTTGATAGCTCAGTGAGTGGAGAAATTCAAAATAAATATACTTTTTCATTTATGCATTTTTATTAAAAATCAAATTCATATCATTTGATAATTCACAAGCTACCATCATGTAATTATAGCCAAAAAGTGAAATATTCNATGATATAACATCAGCTGATAACCATGCTATAATCTCATCACATCAAACGTGCTGAAAAATTCACCAAAAATGTACCCTCTGATTGAAATATGTAATCCGCCTCTCGAGCTAAGAACTTTCGCCACGGGCCTTTGGCCCCTCCGTGAACGAAAGCCGACTCAAAGACCTCTCATAATCAATTCTAGAAAATGGTCAAGACCCCTCTGTGAACTATATGTACACGATCAAGACCAATGTCAGGTCAAGACCCTCCATGTAGGGTAGAACACGGCAAAGGCCCCTCTGTGAACTTGAAGAAATATATAATCATGTGTACTTTTCTGGCCGATCTCAATATTGCATGTCTCACATACCAAACAAATCTCAATATTACATGTCTTACATAGAAAATCACAAATATGCCATAAATTATCTTTGATATTCCACATGTATCATAATAAAAGAGATTTTCTTAATAACCATATAATTCGAACACATAATTGCACATACTTTAATAATATACTTAATTTATAAATATTTTAAAAATATTTATATTTATCCACTCACAAAACTATGACGCCAAAATCAATTCGATTGGTACGCTGTCCCGATATTCGTATCGCCGCCTGAAATACAATATAATTTTTAAATCAACAATTAACTAATTTAAGTAATTTCAATAATGAAATAGGCGATACCCAAACATAATTATTTCACGTTTAAGCGATTTCTAAAGTCTCCTTAATTACTAAAATTAATTTTTCTTTCATTTTACTCAATGTCATAGTTTATTACACTTAACCCCTTCGATAAAATTAAATTTAACCTAACAATCTAACAACTATAAAATCAAATATAACTTAATAATAAGTAACTTTTTACTTACCTTTCAAAATTGAGAAATTCAAGCCTAATAGGATAGAGCACTTAATTCATGGCACATTGGCAAAATTTCCCCCCTTTTTTTCCTTCTTTTTCGTCCTCTTTTCCCTTTATTTTCCTCTTTTTCCTTTCTTTTTTTCTCTCTTTTCCTTCTCTGTACCCTTTTTTGTTTTGTGTCTTGTGTGTATTGTATATTATTAATATGGTTTTGGGTGGAATTGGATCCACCGCCTCTTTATACTATTTTTTTTTATTAAATTAATGTATTAAACCAACTTTATACTGAAGCACTGTTGGGGCATTGCAATATGTAACAATTACCAGACCACAAAAAAGCTGTGTAAATAAAGTAAGCCAATTCATACAATCTCCTCTTAAAACACAATGGAAGGCATTCAAACTCATTCTTCGATATCCCTATGGTATTGTAAATCATGGCCTTCATTTTTCCAAGTCCGATAATCTTTATCTCTAAGGTTTTTTGGATGCTGATTTGGCATGTGACTTAGATGATCGCTGTTCCACTTCTGGTTACTGTTTATTTCTTGGGGATAATCTGGTTTCGTGGAGCTCAAAGAAACAATCAACTCTTGCTTGCTCGAATACTGAAGCTGAATATCGTAGCTTAGTTGACTCTGCTTCAAAATTAATGTGGTTACAGTCTTTACTTAAGGAGCTCCGAATCTGTCAAACTAAAATTCTAGCCATCTGGTGTGATAATCTGAGCACAGTGGCCATTTAATGCTAATCCAACTTTACGTTCTCGTACAAAACATTTGGATCTTGATCTTTACTTTGTCAGGGAACGAGTTCTTATTAATAATCTAGCTGTCCAGCATGCTCCTACATTTGATCAACTAGCAGACATCCTCAAAAAACCTCTTGTTGTTCAACATTTTACCCGACTAAAGCACAAACAAAGGGTTCTTGCTCTTACCACCCTTTGTTTTCAAAGGGATATTAGTTCATAACAGATCTGCTATGCTTTTTAAATTTTTCTGTAAATTGTGACCTATAAATGTGTACACCTGTAGTAATCACGGTGCACTCAGTTAGGGGACGTGTTGTAATCACATGGTGATAACATTTTTAGTTTTTTTTATTTTTTTATTTTTTTTTAACTCCTTAACCAGGTTAGAAAACAAGTGTCTCTTACCACACTTAGCTCTGCCTAATGAGAATGTCACTGCCTTCATCCCACGCTGCATGAATGATGTCTGGACATTCATTATCCCTTAGCCACTGTGCCTCGAACATGAAACTCTCTTTTTCTTCACCCTCATCAGATGCGATGTGACCCTGTGGTTCATTATACGAAGGTATGTATACATTTTTCTAACTTTACAATACAAAAAAGAATTGTATTGTTACTATTTTATGTTAAATGTCAATAAACAAAATGCAGATTTTAAATTATGAAATATGAATCCTAATTGTAGACAATGGCTTTGGAATC
>NC_036247.1:15973385-15988802 GCF_002742605.1 Olea europaea var. sylvestris | reverse complement strand
TTTTATGTTAAATGTCAATAAACAAAATGCAGATTTTAAATTATGAAATATGAATCCTAATTGTAGACAATGGCTTTGGAATCTAATTTTGGGAGAAACATCTCATGATTTAGGTCACCTAACTGCTGATTTAGCATCAAACAAGGTCTTTCGTCATCTACAAATGATCAAACTGATACATAAAGATAAGTTAGGGATAAGATTGAAACAAATCAAAATTGAATAACTCACATAAAACAAAGCTGTGAGGGAGTGATCTCCAGTGAAAAAGTCCAATTTTAGGGAGCCAGAAAGCGTACCATTTTCAATTTCTCCCTTTCGGCAGGGGTTCAAATTCATATAAAAACCTGATAGACAAAATGCTGAGGATGGCGGGAAAATTTACAGTTGCTCAGTGATCTGTTTTGCTCCAGAAGAAGAAGAAGTCCCGGAAAGAGACTCTCTTAGTTAAAATTCATCCCCATGGAAAAGTACTTAGTTGCTAGAAAAACCCCATCTTCTCAAAATCCGAAATCCAAGAGGTAATTTTTTTTTTTTTTTTTTTTTTTGTCATTTAAAGGGCCAATGGTCAGAAATAAGGGAAGAAGGAAGAGATGGAAGGAGTCACCGAACTTAACTGACGCAAATGAATTTAAGACGATGTCGTTTGGGTTAAGTAGAAACGGTGTCGTTTTGTTTTGATTGAAATTGTAAATAATCAGTTAAAAAACGCCTTTCGATTTTGTCTAGAAAAATGCGTTTTCTCTATTTTGAAAGCCAGTAGATACAGAACATTGGGGAAAGAGGAATGGTAGCTTTGTTATCCAACATTCAGAGATTTTGTTGAAATTGTTCAACAATTTTCTCATCTCTTTCTTCTAATTTTCTCTTTTACCTTATCCCCATTCTCTTTTATCTTCGTTTGGTGACATTATTTTAGTTGATTCAGTTAAGTTCTTTGCATTTTCTTTGTTATGATTTGAGGGAGGCAACCAGTAAGCATCCAACCCTGACAAAATGGTATCACAGCAGCTACAATCCTTGTGTCTCTCGATTGGATATCATAAGGGAAGAATTTGATAGAATTCATGAGTGGATGATTTCAATATTAATTAAAATTATTGAGGAGATTATCCAAAAACTCATTTTTCTATATATTCATTTTCAGCCTTACATTCATATAATAAAATATTCTACATATAAACTCAAAATCTTTTCCAATTTTTTAGCCACACGTTCTGCAAAAATTCACTATTCAAAACTTTGTTTTTGCCGAATAATGGCTATCAAACAGGGGTTAATCTAGTGCTGATGCTCATGTCTCTGTACACTATACTCATAGGATTTCAATTTATAGAGACTCTATGGCGGATCCAGGAAAAAAATTCAACACGGGTTAATACTTATAAAATATATATATATATAGCACATAAAAAAATATATGTTGTTACTTAAATTTTTTTTAATGGACATTTGGGCCAAAAGGATGGGTTGTGCATGATTGTCAAACATGTTTGTGCACTTAGCTTTATTCTTCTATTTATTAGGATAAAGAATAATGACATTGCTAAAAAGGAAGTTTTTGGTAATGCATCTGAATGTAAGTAAAGCCTAGTCTTGACAGTGAAACGATAACTTAGAATTTAACAAATAATGGCGAATACCAATGAGTTTTTTTATAGGTTGACCACAGTGTGGACCTTTGAAGACTAAAATTTGAGTCTTTCCTGGTAGCCATGAAACGTGCGGCATGTAAAAGAAGTTTAACATTTAAGGCCACCTTTGGTCCGTATAGAAGTTTCAGCTCCCTAACAAAGGAAATTTCTCCTTTTTAGCACTAGCAGAAGGTACAGAATATTGAAAACTTAAAGTGTCCGATGTTTTTAACATTTGATATTCAGTTTTTGTTTTGAAATAATTCTTCCATTTCATATTCTCTCATGTGACTACAATTTGTTCGTTGTTTCAGGGAAAAAAATAAATAAATAGATAATTTTCCTATGCAAAATGCTCACTTTGAGGTTAAGGCTTCTGATAAATATACCACATTTAATTTTGTACTGTTACATCATCAACTAGTCATAGATCTGTCATAGTATTCAACATATTACCATGATGTATTTGAATTAGGACAAATTTCCTTTTATATACTTAGATATTTTGAAAAAAAAATAAAAAAATAACTACAATGAAATATGTTTTGCACTATAGAAGATAAATGGGTTTGCTGATCTTTTCTTCTCGATTCTCTCCCTGGTTTGATTCTCTTATGTGATAGTTTGAGCCCCATTTTAAGGATAGGGAAGTTGGATGGTGGATCGCCTTCAAAAGGAACCTGCTCATCAATTTGATACTCTGGCTGATCCCAGTAAAAGCATTAAATCAATTTAAAGAGGAAGGAACTATTGTGTTGGAAAATTCGAATTTAGTTGAGAAAAATGGTTATCTCAATCTAGTCAAAAAGAGAGTGAGTAAGTAACATTTCAAGTGGTTGGTATGATGTGCTTTTTGTGTATTTTCAGTCTCAAGTAGCTGAGGATACAGGTTTCTTTTATGCAACGGAAATTCGAGATGGTAAAGGCATGAATATTTTCTTGGCTGATGACCGATCTAGATTTTCTTGCACTCAGTTTGGTGATGCTATTTTGTTTGATACGGCAATCAGGAGAGTTGTAGATGAACCTGAGAAGTCATTTACGTGGATTTTTCAGGCTTGGCTCAGGGCAATGTCCAGGCGCTTCCCTGTGTCAAGAATAGCCGATCAGGATAAGGACATTCAACATTCAATTTTTCAAGTTTTTTCCTGCAACACATCATCAATTTTCTAGGTGGCAAATTATTGCGAAGGAGCCTGAAAATTAGGTGCGATACTCTCCATGAATACTGAGTTCAAATTTGAGTCTAGCACAGTGAAGCATGTGCCACCTTGCACTTCTTGCTTAATCCAAAGATAGTGAAGAGAATGAGGCAGCCCACTCAAGCAGTTCCAACTGTTTCTTCAACAGCATCACAAAGTTCTCATCCATCACTTTATCAAGGTGGAGATCCACAATTAGGATTGGAATTCAGTCAAGTTGGAAGCTCGAAGCAAACAGAGAGAGAATTCCCATGGATTCCTGGTTTAGATGAGAATACATTAGGAACACATCCTCAAGGACCATCCCTATCAGATGAGTACTGAAATTGAAAAAGCATTACTTCAACAATTATGGTTCAACTCCTTGAACCTTGAGGACAAGGTTCATTTAAGGTAGTGAGAAAGGAGGGAAGAAGGAAAGGAAGGAGCCAACCGAGCTTGGATAAGTAAAATAAAAAAACCATGCAATTTCAGGTACTGGTGGAAGAGAAGTCTAATTGAATTAAATAGAAAAATTGAACGGAATTATTGCCATGACATTTCTTGTCTTTTAATGTAATCTTATTGTGAGGAATTAATTATCCTTTTTATTTTGTATATTTCCCAGTTAATTATATACTAAATTAGCTTGAACTGATTTATTTATTTTTTTTTGTTGATTTCCCTTTTTTTTTTGGGGGTGGGGGGTGGTGGGGGGGGGTTCAGATCATACTTGTGGTTTAACTTCAACAATATGCTGTCCCCTCCGAACAACTGCAGGTTCATTTGCAAGTACATTTTCCAAATGAACTAATAATTCTTTGGCTTGGCAGGAGCCAAAGTCGGGGTCTGCATCCTGATGGTGCCAAACTAATGCACTATCTTTAATTTCCATATAGGATCCATCTGTTGCCTCTGTATACACTTCCATAATAGGTTCCACAATTTCTTTCCATTCAAGATCAGCTGCTAACATTGCCCAATTAGAGCTTCTATTCCACCTGCAATAATGGACAACAAAGATCTCGGTTTATAAAAGACATACTACAATAGATAAAACGCTAGCAGAACATTTTATTCACGAGGAGAGTTTCACTATTTTCTGCAAATCTTTTCTTCCAGAATTAATTGCAATACATATTGTACAATAAAAATGTTAAATTTTGAGAAAGATAACAAACGACCCAAAAGAAGAATTAAAAGTAAAGTTCGAAAATGGAAAAGAAATGTGCAGTAAGAAACTCCAACACCAGCGTATACAGATTGGTATGAGAACATCCATATGCTAAGCCAAAGATGTAGCGAAACCTTTTGATTTTGACGCGCCTAATGCATTAGTAGGGAGAGATAATATTTGAGAGAAAAATTAGCAAATAATTGGAAGATTAAATCTTGGAATTTGTTATCCAAAAGTTGTAAGAAATATAACAGATTCTAGGGAAAAGGATAGTTTATGGATCCCTGGAGAAGTCGAAACTGTAATAAATTATAATCTCTGTTTTCTTACTGCTCTATATCCATTTGAGTGTCTTTATCTTTATTGATTTTCTCATCCCTTTTTTTCTTTCTTGATGATCTGCTGCAATAGGTTACTTGCTTCAGATATGAATGGTGAAATAAATGTAGGGACGGAAGAGTTAGCAATCTTCCCTGTTTAGAGCTGACTTCTTATTCCAATAGCACACTTACTGCATTAAATTAAGTGGGGATAAGGAGGTCAGATTTAATTAAATTTTTTGATAGAATAGATTATGAAAAAAGAATTGTAAAACTCCCCTTGATAAGAAAATAGAGGCGATTCTGCAGAATCAAACCTAGTATTTGCAGATTCCCACAGCAACAAATATTACTTGCGCAGCTCCATATGAAACAATGATGAGATTTGTTCTTACACTGTATTTGGCTGGACAAATAGATTATTTTGGGAGCTAGGAAGCAGGGAAAGATATATATTTGGGATCTATGTGGTGAAAGATCGTCTAATGCTTTCCAAAACCATAATGAGGTGCGTATATTCATTGTTTCTTATTTTTTCCCCTATCATTTGTGTGAAATCGGGTCTAGGACGCTACACGTTATTTCAACTTTTAAGATTACGAAGTTTGCATTCCAGACAATTTATTAATTTGATCTTAGGTGTGGAATTGACTAATTAAAGCAACAATTCACTTTTAATTAGTTTTCTAGATTGTTAAACATAGAAGTCCGTTTTTCCTATGTTTGAATGCCGCAATTGTAATAATATGGATAACAGCAAACAATGCACAATTGTTGACAGAGAAATCCAATATGGGAAAAACTCTAGGACCAAGCGAGTTACTTCCACTATAGTCAGTTAGGGTTACAATGCGATTCCAGACTAGCAACTTCCTATAGTTCTGGCTGTTGTAATTCCTGTAAACTCTACGATTGACTGTCATTTTTTCAGTCTCACGATCTACTGTCGTAGATACTATCTAGCCACTCCAATAGATTTCTTGATCTACGTCCTGTAGCCCACAAGATCTGCTATCTTTTTTCAGCCTCCTGATCTTAAACTAATTACTCTTCCGAGTGAAATTTCCAGGAACCTCCTGTTCTAATGCTTTTTTCTGCGCTTGAAGTCCATCTCTCTCAATCCCCAATGAGAGAGTCCATTCCTCATTGAATTAAAGAAGCTAGGTGTTTTGGATTACAAAGATGTGATGTTTTCCCAAAACTAGGTTCCCAATCTCAAGAATGAATTTTTGATTCCACGGGTTGAATTGTGCTCTTGGATCTCTCAAAGACAATATGAAAGTGTTTCTCAATGATATCACAATGTAGCAACCCTTGAAAAATCGTCCATGACTTCTGTATTTATAGTTGGGGACGAATAGGTGTCATGGCCATGTAAAACTCTTCAAATCGCAACCTAGAGTTCGGCCAGATACAACTGTCGCTCAAGCGAGTAGCTAGCGACAGGCGAGAGATAGCTAAATAGTTGTCAGTATTCTCATCATAACTTTCTCTTCTGATATCCAATTGAGATGATTCAAAATGCGTTGGAAATCTAACTTAAAGGGCTACAAATCTTCTAGAATTAGCCTTGTCCAAATTTCAATGTTTTCTATGCAAAAAATACATTGCAAGTTACGATTGAGAATTTGGAACATAACTTCTGCGGCTCTTTGATATCTTTTAGACTTCTAATTGTATTCCAATGATCATATGTGATCTTCTTGGACATCTTGGACTCCTTCAAGGACAATACTACCAACTCCAAAAGATTTTTGGACTTTTACAACTCTTTTATATTAATTCATTTATCTAAAAAAATTACCAATACACAGAAAACCTAACAATTTGGCTTCCGTCATATTTAAATTTAAACCCCCATTTGGCCCCCATTAAATTTCATTTCTTTTTTTACTCTCTCATTTTCAATTACATAATCTTTCATAAAATAATATTATACGTAAACCACACATTTCCTTCTTTTTCAATCACTCATATTTCAAAAAAAAAAAAAATAAATAAATAAATAAATAAATAAATAAATATATATATATATAGACCCAAAAGAAGAATTAAAAGTAAAGTTCGAAAATGGAAAAGAAATGTGCAGTAAGAAACTCCAACACCAGCGTATACAGATTGGTATGAGAACATCCATATGCTAAGCCAAAGATGTAGCGAAACCTTTTGATTTTGACGCGCCTAATGCATTAGTAGGGAGAGATAATATTTGAGAGAAAAATTAGCAAATAATTGGAAGATTAAATCTTGGAATTTGTTATCCAAAAGTTGTAAGAAATATAACAGATTCTAGGGAAAAGGATAGTTTATGGATCCCTGGAGAAGTCGAAACTGTAATAAATTATAATCTCTGTTTTCTTACTGCTCTATATCCATTTGAGTGTCTTTATCTTTATTGATTTTCTCATCCCTTTTTTTCTTTCTTGATGATCTGCTGCAATAGGTTACTTGCTTCAGATATGAATGGTGAAATAAATGTAGGGACGGAAGAGTTAGCAATCTTCCCTGTTTAGAGCTGACTTCTTATTCCAATAGCACACTTACTGCATTAAATTAAGTGGGGATAAGGAGGTCAGATTTAATTAAATTTTTTGATAGAATAGATTATGAAAAAAGAATTGTAAAACTCCCCTTGATAAGAAAATAGAGGCGATTCTGCAGAATCAAACCTAGTATTTGCAGATTCCCACAGCAACAATTATTACTTGCACAGCTCCATATGAAACAATGATGAGATTTGTTCTTACACTGTATTTGGCTGGACAAATAGATTATTTTGGGAGCTAGGAAGCAGGGAAAGATATATATTTGGGATCTATGTGGTGAAAGATCGTCTAATGCTTTCCAAAACCATAATGAGGTGCGTATATTCATTGTTTCTTATTTTTTCCCCTATCATTTGTGTGAAATCGGGTCTAGGACGCTACACGTTATTTCAACTTTTAAGATTGCGAAGTTTGCATTCCAGACAATTTATTAATTTGATCTTAGGTGTGGAATTGACTAATTAAAGCAACAATTCACTTTTAATTAGTTTTCTAGATTGTTAAACATAGAAGTCCGTTTTTCCTATGTTTGAATGCCGCAATTGTAATAATATGGATAACAGCAAACAATGCACAATTGTTGACAGAGAAATCCAATATGGGAAAAACTCTAGGACCAAGCGAGTTACTTCCACTATAGTCAGTTAGGGTTACAATGCGATTCCAGACTAGCAACTTCCTATAGTTCTGGCTGTTGTAATTCCTGTAAACTCTACGATTGACTGTCATTTTTTCAGTCTCACGATCTACTGTCGTAGATACTATCTAGCGACTCCAATAGATTTCTCGATCTACGTCCTGTAGCCCACAAGATCTGCTATCTTTTTTCAGCCTCCTGATCTTAAACTAATTACTCTTCCGAGTGAAATTTCCAGGAACCTCCTGTTCTAATGCTTTTTTCTGCGCTTGAAGTCTATCTCTCTCAATCCCCAATGAGAGAGTCCATTCCTCATTGAATTAAAGAAGCTAGGTGTTTTGGATTACAAAGATGTGATGTTTTCCCAAAACTAGGTTCCCAATCTCAAGAATGAATTTTTGATTCCACGGGTTGAATTGTGCTCTTGGATCTCTCAAAGACAATATGAAAGTGTTTCTCAATGATATCACAATGTAGCAACCCTTGAAAAATCGTCCATGACTTCTGTATTTATAGTTGGGGACGAATAGGTGTCATGGCCATGTAAAACTCTTCAAATCGCAACCTAGAGTTCGGCCGGATACAACTGTCGCTCAAGCGAGTAGCTAGCGACAGGCGAGAGATAGCTAAATAGTTGTCAGTATTCTCATCATAACTTTCTCTTCTGATATCCAATTGAGATGATTCAAAATGCGTTGGAAATCTAACTTAAAGGGCTACAAATCTTCTAGAATTAGCCTTGTCCAAATTTCAATGTTTTCTATGCAAAAAATACATTGCAAGTTACGATTGAGAATTTGGAACATAACTTCTGCGGCTCTTTGATATCTTTTAGACTTCTAATTGTATTCCAATGATCATATGTGATCTTCTTGGACATCTTGGACTCCTTCAAGGACAATACTACCAACTCCAAAAGATTTTTGGACTTTTACAACTCTTTTATATTAATTCATTTATCTAAAAAAATTACCAATACACAGAAAACCTAACAATTTGGCTTCCGTCATATTTAAATTTAAACCCCCATTTGGCCCCCATTAAATTTCATTTCTTTTTTTACTCTCTCATTTTCAATTACATAATCTTTCATAAAATAATATTATACGTAAACCACACATTTCCTTCTTTTTCAATCACTCATATTTCAAAAAAAAAAAAAATAAATAAATAAATAAATAAATAAATAAATATATATATATATATATAGGGGTGGTCGAGTTGGTGAAGTAGGTGAGCGCAGAGGGCTTTAGTCACGAGTTTGATTCTCCTACCAACACTTTCTCGGTTGAGTCTGTCGTACCGGGTTTGCCTAGTGCAGTTTACTTGGCTAACGTGGTTTGCAGGCTATTGCATTAGCCCGAGAGTTTACCCAGTGCGCACCCGAAGGGTAGCGGCTGCGAGTTCTCCCATTATAAAAATAAAATAAAAAAACAAAAATTTATATATATATATATATATATATATATATTTAGCGCACGGGCTAGATAAAATAAGATTTTTGAAGGTACAAAGATCATTTGAGTTAGTTTCCATTTCCGTGGTTACTTTCATTAAATAGAAGCTTAATGCTATCCTCTTCTCAATTTGCTAAAATATTTGGACTAGTGTTTTTATTTTTGATTGTTTTTCCTATCTGAAAGCTTTTGGTTCATGCCTGGAAGGTATGTCTATAGAACAGATTAGAAACTCGAATTTTTGAGAGCTTGGTGGTCAAATGTGCCCCACAAGTGAATGAATGTTTATTCGATGATTAGTTTGTTAAAACTAATTCAAGTCTTCTACCATGTTACTAAAATAAAAATCTTGTTACATTTTCTTTAGTTTGGAAAGTTCATTAGTAGCCTTCCATCGACTTAATGTCTATGGATACTTAAGCACCAAATTTTGTTTCAGAAAATTGTGAAGTGTTCGGCACTTGAAAGTGCTTATTTATTGTGTGATATAGCCTTGTAGAATAAGGCTTACATATTACTTTTGTAGAGAGTTTTGCTTGTAGGAAGCACATATTATTGTTTGTGTTGATGTTAACATGTTTTTTTTTTTTTTTAAGGTGTTAATACTCATTTGCAAGAGTTGCTGCTTCTTGATTTCAATGGTCGAACTTAATCCTATATTCTCATTTTTTCTGCAGGCTCAATCAAATATTGTTTCGAAGGAAATACACTCAATTGATATTGATCTTTCTTGCCCTCATTTTCGCGGAAATCCCTTGAGAAATCTTAATTCTGGGCTCAGAAAACAACCAAACGAACACCACCCGACCTCGGCTCCACCCAAAACTCCCACACTCGGTTGCCACTATTTTCACTCCACAAAGGAGATTATGGGGGTGGTATATGCAATCCATAGAGGAAGGAGAAAGTCAAGGAAGACACCAAAAACACCAAGCTCTCAAACTCCAAGGATGCTGACCTCTCTCTCTTGTTTTCTCTCTTGCATTGCACACACCCCCCCCCCCCCCAAAAAAAAAAAAAAACTGGTTGCAGGGAGATGGATATATAAATGGATATTAGGTCACTTCTTTGGTCTTAACTTATTTATTTAAATGGGCTAAGATAATGGACCAAAAATAATAACTTTTCCGCCAAAGTGGAAATTATGCCACACACGAACTTTTCAATAAATATTTGTGATTTACTATTCAACATTTTATTAATCGTATATACTGTTTTTTATATAGTAAAAATAGAATGTGAAAAAGTATCCAAATAATAAACAATTCATCACCTAGCTAAGATTTCTCCATCAAAGGCACCCTTAAATTTGTATTCAACAAACAAGCCCATATTGCTCTCAATCAAAGAACAAAGTCCCTAAATTAACATCATTTCATATTCCATATCCAAAATCCCCAAAACTTCGTATCTACCAAATCACCCTCCAATAAATTCTCGTGTCAAATCCTTAATTCGATCTTCTACGGATCCACCACAGAGGATATCTCACATCACTCATCCAACCAATTGATTCTTCAGTTTCATTGATTTGGTGCATGTCAAGCATGAAGGACAAATTGGATTACACGAGTAAGAGGCCAATCGAAGATGAACTTCCAAATTTAACAACCAAAAAGCGAAAGTCGTTGCTTTCCCTACACAAACCACATGTACTTATTTTGGGGTGATTGAACACTGCTTGGTTCCATTTGTTCTTTATTGCACATGATGCAATGTATTAAGTTGTTGAGGGTATGCCAAATATTTGTAGTTATGCAGTGCGTAAATTCTAATATAAATGTTGTATAATGCATCATCATAGGTCCATCATTTTTTAATTGAGGTAATTAAGAATAGATAGGTGTAAATAGGCCATTATATTTTATTTCGTGATGACTGTCAAATATTTGTTTAAATACATTTGTTCCATCATGTTTTAGCTAAGAAGAATGTGAATACATAGGTGTTAAATATGCCATTTTATTCAATTTTATGATGACTATAAATATTTTGTTTAAACTTTGTTAAATTCTGTACTATGTCCTATTTCTTTTTGATACCCATAATTACCAAAAATAAATAAATAAATCAGTTTTAAGCATTTTGATATTAACAACTTTAATATGGTGTTCGAAATTCTTATTTCAAGACATTATTTTGTTATACTCTTGTACTTAAATTTATGCTAATCCTTTAACAGGTTCAAGAAAGATTTTCTTAATTCTGACATGTTTCCAATCTATATTCATTATTTGTCTGAATGTATTGTTTGATTTGGATCAACACGTGATGATGAAAATGTTTGTGTATCATGGAATAGAACAAGAACACGTATTGCATTTTTTTTTAAAAAAATACATAAAAATTTAAAGCATATTTTTATTGAGTGTTGACATTATGCTTTCACAATTATGGTTCCAAATAAACTAACATCACCTTTTACGTCTTATTAATCATAGAGGATTATGTATACTTTGTAGAAGCAGGAAATAGAGTAGGTGCCAACGTTAATGTCTTCTTCAAAGATGACGTAATTTCATATTTAAAAGACAATCTAATTGAAACACAGAAACACATTTTTTCGAAACATTTTTTGGACACCTCCTCCGAATGAACTATATTCGAATTCTATACCAAACAATTCAAAAAATTCTTTTGATGGAAGTGAAGCAATCCAACTATAATGAAATGTGGTTCCACGTTGCAAGGAATCTCCTTAGATTTTCAATTCAATAATTTTGTATGGTGACTGGGTTGAAATGTGCCACAGAATACAACATAAGTGTGTTTAAAATTGGTGAATGTAGATTGAAAAATATTTACTTTAGCGATATAAAGACTGTGTACAGAAAGGATGTGGAATAGACTTTTCTACACCATCCTCAAAACGCGCCAAACGAGGATGTTGAGAAGTTGATGATATTGTACCTTTTAACATCCTTCATGTACACAACCCCACAACCCACTGTTGTAAATGAAGCATTAATGCGAATCGTTGACTCTACGCACATGGACACGTTCCCATGGTGTAAGGAACAAATGATCAATCTAGGTTCTTATTGTAAATGTAATATTTAAAATCACTAAATAAAAATGGACTTTATTGATTAATTCAACTAGGATTGGTGCTTCCGTTTTCCCATGTGGCACATAGGCAAAGACTGCTTGCAACTTCTTCTATTATATCCCTTCCCTCCACATTGTTCACACATGGTTGTCCCTTCTGTTTTCTCATGTGGCACATAAACTTTGTGATTTTTCTTTGTGACTGTGTATGCAATATGAAATCCATTTTGAAGAACCTTTTAGATTTGACCCTATTGCGTGATGATAAAGAGGCGGTTGAGTATGATAATCTCACAAAATCGATTCAGACACAAGAATGTATTACATACAAGAATCGAGATATAAAGTAATTCTATGTGTAGAATTAAAATGAAAATTAATTCCTTGTGATATAATTATAATCTTGACAGTATTTTTCGCTTTTGCAATATGTTTGTCGATTGAATTTAGAAGATTAATATGATTAGAATTCGTGTTTAAGATGCCGAAATGTTTTTGCATTGAGACAAGCATGATATGAATGTCTACGTTCATCATGGAGTGCCTTTTTTCTATTAAATTCTGTTTTATGGAAGGTTAGTTAATGTAAGGACGTGATATGAGGGGATTTAATTTTTCATCAGTTACAAATTTTGGTCTAGGATTTATTTTTGGCAGCTAGTATTTTAAACATTTTTAACCATCAATCTAGTATTTTTAAATAATAATATATTCACATGGTAAAATGTGAATTAATATTTTTTATTGATGTATATATAAATTTTTCTGTAATCCAAAACCACACTCTAATCAAACCACCAATCCAACTCCAACTTGGGCCATCCAAAAGTATTTGTTGTTTTTTAGTCGAACCAAGTCTATGGTGTCAATAAATTATCCGTCAACTGTTTTAAATCGTCACCCGATTTTATTGGGTATCAAAATCCAACACTCGTTAATTGGCATTCCATCTTGATGATGGCTGGTAGGTCCAGAAACAATTGCACATGGTTTGCCATAAATATTTTCTGAAAAGCCCTAGCATATCCTATTATGACCACACATCACTTAGCTGAGGATTTGTGGGGGATTCTGACTCAGTGTTCAACACACATTTGATTTTCTTATGGTATACCTAGCTATGTTCAGCACATGGCTAATTTATCTAAGCTATTCAAGTAGGAAACGGGATTACTATAAAATTGATTTGGCATACAGAGAAAATGATTGTTGAATGCAAAGAGTGCTTTCCAAAAATCATCAACATTTCTATGACTCTATCCATAAAAAAATACAAATGCTGAGTCTGACTCAAGTTAAATTGAGTCCATTAGGTACTACGATAGTGACAAACTGAATAAGAAGAGAGCTAGCCGTCTGCAGTCAAATAAATATGCATTGTATGGAGTTAAAAGGTCTGAAAATCACCAAGAATCCTGTTAAATAGTTGTTCTGTGAATAAAATGTAGTCTCAACTTCTGCTATTATACATGGGCTTCTTGACCTTTCATTTTATTCTTCCGTGGTATCTCTTTTATTGCTTTGATGGTTGGTATCGTGTAAAATTAGCAACATGTTTTGCTACTGAATACAAAGAAGGAGCAGTATGCAACAAGTTTCACTAGCTAAATGAAACATCTTTTGACATATACCTTACATATTTTAGTTTGGGGAATTTGACCAGATGACCCACTTGGACAATGATTTTGGACAAATAGCCTTTGACCATCATTAAAATGGAATAAAAAAATTTAAAATGTTTTAATTGATAAAATGACAAAATTGTCCTTCAATTTATATCAAATTATTCACCCAACTTCTTTCATTTCACCTTCTTCTTTCTTCTTTCCTTTTCCTGTGAAACCCTATTCCCCAAACTTGAATTCCAAACCCATCTTCTTCACCTTAATTTTCACTATATTTCAATATTACAAAAAACTTTTCTTTGACTCTAGTTTATTTCACATTACTTTACCCTCTCTTTGGTACAAGTTAAGACAACAAAAAAGGTAATTTTTTCTACGATTTTTTTTTCTTTTTTGTTATTTTAAAATGTGATTTTGTGCTTCCATTACTATAGTTTTATAATAAAAATTTGTAAAAATTGCATTTTTTTTATGATTTCGTGATTTATTTGTATATTTAGTTTAGTTTTAGCTGAGTTTTTTTAATGTGAATGGATTTTTGATACATTTGGGGTTTTGAAGATGATGGGTTAAAAAAAATTCATTTACTGGCATTGCTATAAATCGAAATTGTGATATATAAATGTGCTTGTTCTTTGATATGCCTTGAAACTTAGAGAGTTGCATTAAGAATAAT
Organism: Olea europaea var. sylvestris; assembly: GCF_002742605.1. NCBI lineage: Eukaryota > Viridiplantae > Streptophyta > Magnoliopsida > Lamiales > Oleaceae > Olea > Olea europaea. The sequence goes on along the minus strand of NC_036247.1, from coordinate 15,974,501 downwards.
TTGATTTAAATAATTCGGCATTTTTAGGAAAATTCTTTATATTATGTTTTACTGTAATTCCTATTTTATGTGAGTTCTATTATTAAACTTTACACTTGTTGATTTCAGAATTTTTTCATATTATATTTTGCCTATTTTTACCACAGTACCCTTATTTGTAGATTGGAACTTCACCTACTAAATAATGTATATAAGTTTGCAATTTAAAAGGTTGTGTTTCCCCTTGACTTTATTGAATCATTTTATTCTTTAGTTGCGTAAACGTTGTATCATTACGCCTACATTGATTATTACTTGATTTGACTTTGATTTACCTGTTGTTCCAAGAAAGAGAACTAGCATTGAAATCGTTTAAAAGAGAAAACACACTAATTTTGGTTGTGACAGATATGGCAGGTCATGGCCTTGATATTCCCTACATTGCTCACGTATCAACAAAGCCACCAGCTGATTTGATAAGCCAATCAAGAGGTACCCATTGGCTGATTTGGTTTACAAGTCGAGCTCCATATAGAGGTAAAAGTAGACGTGGTGTGGGCATTTTGGTGGTCGTGATTTTAGAAGTGATAACTCTTATACTCGGAGTGGGGAAAGCACATATTAGTACAGTGGTAGTGGTTGAAATAATGTTAATTATAGTGGTGGGGGGTATGATTCTAGTGTAACTAGAGCTTAGGATTAGCGTTTTACAGTACCCCTCAAAATTATTTTGTTTCAAGGTATATATATTTTTCACTCGAGTTTGAGAATTTTGATATTTTGAAGAATGTAAAAAAGTTGTAGATTATATTTGAAAATGCGCATATCAATAGGATGACTTTATTCCAGGGGATGAATTTTTTCTGTAGGATATGTTTGTCTTTTGTTAAATATTGACGTGTATCTTTATTGTGTTATGTCTCAAAAAAAGACATAAGTGTCATTTCTGGACTTATAAGTGTATATGAGAACGGCACAAGTGACATTGCATAAATTATAAACTTTCATTAAAACAATACAAGTGTTGTTGTTGGACTTATATAAGTATCTATGAGGGTGGAACAAATGTCGTTACAAGCAAATGGGTTAACTTAGTTCAATACTCCATATTCTATGTCACATGATCTAGTTTTCTTG